>NC_142928.1:195450523-195530523 GCF_046866305.1 Octopus bimaculoides
ATGACAGAAACAAGTAAAAGATGAAAACATGTGTTTGTATATATGCAATGTCTGTATACGTGTGTGTGTGTGTGTGTTTTAAGTAGGATCTAGAAATAGCAGTGTTTAAGCAGTTTTTATTTGTTTTGGCTATTTTTGTTTTTCCTGTTTTTGTTTCTTTGCACTCACTGTTTATTTCCTGGTTCATTTAGTGACCAACTTCGTTTCCTCTATTAGTCATTTTACTAACACCTTTACTAACATTACTACTCTATAATGGTGTCTTGTCTGTTCGTTCTGTGTAATTTCAAAATACCAAGCTATTTCACAATCGTTCTTCAATTCTAGGTCACACTGCTAGTTTGACCTTTGTAGAATTCTCTTTTTGTTTTTTTCGTATCTTTTGTTGTCTTGTGACATGATGAAACTAGCTTAATGACTATTGATAAACGAGATAAGATGAAATGATTTGCGTACATAATACCATACCTTTATATTGTAAGTTCAAAATACACCAAGGTTAACTTTGTCTTTCATACTTCTGGGGTTGATACAAGAAGTTGCAGTTAGTGGAAGTTAGAGCAACAATGCCCTTACTTCAAACTCTGTAGTTTATATCTGAAACCTTTCATCATCATATTTCTGATGAAATACACTGCCTTTGTTTTAATTATTTTTGTAAATAACAAAGAATTTAGCCAAATAATCGTATTGTGCCTTGGAAGGGTCATTATGCCAATAATAACACACTCACTGATTCCATATCACTTCTTTATTGTTAATCAATTGTTTAAATATGTAACCAACTTACTAATCAATCATTTGTTTCATGTGCTGGTTATACAGTCAATCAGTTGTTTGTGAGTGAAAGTCCCTTTGTTGCTATTCATGACCACTTCAAGGTAATAATAAAGAAGTGGTATTGAACCAGTGTGTGTGTTATTATTGGTGTAATGATCCTCCCAAGACTAGATTTCACATCAAGAATCTTGCAAACCAAATACAAAAATGAAATTAATGAAATAATTTTATTATTATTAAACTGGTGTAACTTGGAATTTGGATTGAAAGGGGGAAATGTGGCTCTGTGGTTATGAAGCATGATTCCCAAGCATGTAGCCTTAGGTTCAGTCTCACTATGCACCAGTTTGAGCAAGTGGATTTGGTAGATAGAAATTGAACAGAACTTATCGTATATACACGTGTATTTTTTATGTACCCTTATTTTGACATCAGCAATGTTGTTCATTTCTTGTCTTCTGTGAAAAATATGTCTAGCAATGGAGGAAAAATGGTCTTGCTTGGAAACAGCTGAGGGTCGGTGACAGAAAGAGCATTCGGCTGTAGAAATTCTCCCTGACCCCTGCAAGCATTGAAAAGTGGACATTAAATGCTAATGGTGGTAATTTAATTGATGAAACAACTGGACAACTCATCACTGACAATGTTTTAATGTTCATTTTTCTATGCTTTCATGGATCAAATGGAAGATTTTCTAAGACAAGATGCCCTTCCTGTCACCAAACCTCCCTTGTTTCCAAGCAAGGTTAATATTTCCCCCATGGCCAGACATGTTTTTTCACAGAAGACTAAAAATGAACAACATTGCTTGTATGATGATGATGCTCATTTACAGCCATCATGTGATGTCAAGATCAGAGTGTACACGCACGCACACACACACACACACACACACACATATGATGAACTTCTTTCAGTTTCTGTCCATCAAATTCTCATCTGAGGCATTGTGTCGTCCCATGGCTATAGTAGAAGATACTTGCCCAAGGTACATTCAGGAGGACTGAACATGAAACCATGAGGTTAGGAGCCAAGCCTCCCACCCACACTCCCATATTTACTTTGTGTGTGATGGACTTTTCGCAACCCAATTCTTTGATTGGAAACACTTACCAAGACATTGCACTGTGGAACTCATCCTGGACTGGCATGGTTGCAGTGGGAGCTTCTTAACTGCACGGTCACACCTAGCCCCATATCCATCCATCCATACTTACAGTTGAGATATGCTAATGCCAGCTTAATTGCACCTCAGCCATGTGGTATATCCAGCCTTGCAGACATGCCATACTGTGTCCTCTACTGCAACATGAACTGCAACACTCATACAGTATAGGTGAATGTGTTGTGAGTTAGGGATTAGTGACATAGCTGTTCATTATGGGACTTAGGAAGTGTGGTGTGGCCTTGACTCTGTGCTTGTTGATTAACTCAGGTCAGCTTTGATGAAACGCAGGTGTTGTGTGGGTGTATGAAAGAGTGATACCTTTGCAGTATTTGTATAAAAGAGAGAGAGAGATACTTCTGTAATGTGTGGGTTTGTGATAGCTCTCTGCAGTGTGTATGGGTGGCAGAAAGAGGGGTAAATGATCAGTAATACAGAAGGTGGGGGAGGGCCTTGAAATTAGTCTTGTAATTAAACTGTGTATTTATAATATTGATTAATAAAAACACACAGCAAATATAGCCACTAGGCTGTTTTTTTAGTATCCTAATCGGTTGGAAGTTTAGTTTTAAAAGCCTTTGGCGATGCCATTGTGGAATTTTGTATTATTAACAAAATAGAATAAAAATTACATTGTTGAAGATGGATTAATTTTATTCCTACTAAAATGTATTGAAGAAAATCTGTATCTGTAGAAAGTCAAAAATCCAAATCAAAAACTGACATCTTAGAAATGGGACTGTTTCTCTTAGATCTTCCTTCACAAACTACTAAACCCTTCTGTCCCCAAATTTCTGTTGAAATACACTGCCCTGGTTTTATTAAATTTTGATAAAGACAAAGAATTTAGTATAACTTTGTCAGGTGTTTAGATCATAAATTAATATGAAATATTGGTGGAAAGTTTTAATGTAGATCTCTTTAAGCCTTATGTTACCATATTTCTGGTGAAGTACACTGGCTTTGCTTCACTTAATATTGAAAATAATGAAAAATGTTGTAAAATAACTGTTTTTATTGAACTGATGTTTAGAATACAAATTAACATGAAATCTTGAATATCTTAAATAGAAAACCTATCAGGTCTAAATCTCTGAACAAGAAGCATGCAGCAACAGTATGATAGAGTAAAGTTTATTTGCCAACATAAAGTGGCAGTCCTGATTAGGATCAGTGTTACTGTTATTTAGCCTACTTTGAATATTTTGATCACTATAAAATGTGAAGTTTATATCATAGAACCAGGAGCAGTTTTGGATGGGTTTGTATCAAAAGGGTTAAGAAGTTTGTATGTTGGGAACCAGAGGGAACCAGTTCAAATGTGTATCATTCTGTAAAACAAACTCCTATTTAACCCTTTTGTTATCAAGGAGCAGCTTCAGGTGGTTTGGTCCAGTGCAGGGAACAAATTAGTCTCTGTGAAACTGGAAATTTTAATGCATTTTATCAATTTATATTTTTTATGACACCATTGGTTCCATCTTTTGACTCTGCAGCCTTCTGTGTGTGTGTGCGTGCGTGTGTGTGTTATCCTTAAGTTTGTAATATTAGTCTGATATTTCTCTTGAGTAAGATGGCGAAATGCTTAACGGTATTTCGTCTGATATTACGTTCCGAGTTCAAATTCTACAGAGGTCAACTTTGCCTCTCATCCTTTTGTGGTCGATAAATTAAGTACCAGTTGTGTACTGGGGTCGATCTAATTGACTGGCCCCCTCCCCAAAAATTTTGGGCTTTGTGCCTAGAGTAGAAAAGGATATCCCTGTTCAGTATGTGTAGTATCCTGTGTGTGTGTGTGTGTGTGTGTGTGTGTGTGTGTGTGTGTGTGTCTGCAGTGTCTCATAGAGATCTTTTATATATGCTGAAGTAATATTAGAAAAACGGCTTGGGAGTAGGAGATGCTTGACCTACATTTAACATGGGGTGGATGAAGATAGTATAACTAACTAGTATGGGGGGGGGGCTGAGGTTGCAAGACATGTTTAATAGGTTTATAATATGACACTGCTGCTGCTGATGATGATGATGATTAACATGGTAATGTCATTTGTTATTTGATTCTCCTTCTACATGGTTAGATTCTCCATCAAGCTTTTCTATCGAGGACATAACCTTTACTCTGTTAATTTTCGTGTTGCTTTTTATTTTTTTAATCCCAAATTAACTTCTAGATTTGAGGTTTCTAAACTATCTCTCTCTTTCTTTCTCTCTCTCTCTCTCTTTCTCTCTCTCTCTGTAGCTTCTTTCATTCTAACAGCAGCAGCACCACCTCCTCCTCTCTTGCCTTTCCAATGTCCATGACTTTTTTGCTACTACCACTTACAACCCTCTCCCACCTTTGGAAATGTCGGTAGGGCCACCATTCTCCCCAATGGTATCTCTAGTGCAGCACCACTCACACCTTTCTTTGCAGATGTGGCAGTCTATCTAGTTTTATCAACATGACCTGCCCTTTTGGAAATAACCCCAGTTCCAATATCCACCACATACACACATACACTACTTTTTAAAGTATCTATAGTGCAGGAGTGGCTGTGTGGTAAGAAGCTTGCTTCCTAATCTCATGGTTCCAGGTTCAGTCCCACACTGCGATGCACTTTTGCCAAGTGTCTTCTACTATAGCCTTGGGCCAACCAAAACCTTGTGAGTGCATTTGGTAGATGGAAACTGAAAGAAGCCCGTCATATATGTGTGTGTTTGTCCCCCCACCCCACTCCCACCGTTGCTTGACAACCAATGCTGGTGTGTTTACGTCCCCGAAACTTAGCGGTTCGGCAAGAGAGAGTGATACAATAAGTACTAGGCTTACAAAGAATAAGTCCTGGGATTGATTTGCTCAATTAAACGCGGTGCTCCAGCATGGCCGCAGTCAAATGACAAACAAGTAAAAGAGTAAAAGAATACACATACGTGTATGTGTGTGTGTGTCTCTCTGTCTGGGTTTGTCTCCCACCACCGCTTGTGTATATGTCCCCGTAACTGAGCAGTTCAGCAAAAGAGACCAATAGAATAAGTACCAGGGTCGATTCATTCGGCTAAAAATTCTTCAAGGCATTGCCCTAGCATGGCCACAATCTAATGGCTGAAACAAGTAAAAGATAAAACATTCTGCAACCACTGCTACTTTATTGTTGGATGTCTATCCACTCGTGTGTGTGTGTCTGTTTGTGTGTACACACCCACACACACATATAGAACACAGCACAGACATGTGAGAGTTCCAATTGTTAGAATGCAAGCAATTAGTATGACGACCAGTCATTATGTCAATATTATCATCTCTCTACATAAAAGTTTGGTTTTATACTTAATATATTGTAATAAAGTCTTTTACTACTACCCCCCTCTTCTTACTTACTTCCCCTACCACCACCACCACCTCTCTCTCTCTCTCTCTCTCGTTTGCTCTGCAATAAGCCACCATCTAACAACAATATATACCCAGTTTTATAGGCCCTGACCTTCTTCTAACAAACACAACCAATCAATAATCGTATTCACACACATCTCACTGACTCACTTTATTTCTGAGGTTACTACTGTTCCTTCTTTTTTTCTTTTTTTTTTATGTATTCCCAAGCAATTTCTCCAGCCACAGACTCTGTGAAATTTACATTCTCATACCATTATCACCATCACCATCGTCATTATTAATAGCCGTGTGTGTTCTTCTTAATGCCAAAGTAATATATGAGTTTAACTTGCAGTGGTCAGTGGCACATATTTGAACAGCAACAACGACAACAAGTATATCAAATACCATACGACAGTGGTTCGTAACTGGGGGTCCATATAAGATTCTGTTGTTAAAATTCATGAGCAGGCGTGGCTGTGTGGTAAGAAGCTTGCTTCCCAACCACATGGTCCCGGGTTCAGTCCCACTGCGTGGCACCTTGGGCAAGTGTCTTCTACTATAGCCTCAGGCCGACTAAAGCCTTGTGAGTGAACTTGGCAGACTGAAAGTAGCTCGTAAAAGAATGTCAAAAAAATAAGAGTAAATTGCTTACACTCCTACAATACACTTAATTTAATTAAAATTTTTTTAATACAGTTTCTAATAATATTTAATTATGAAGATATAATAGGATTTTTAAAAATTAGAAAAGCTATGGGGTCTCTCTGAGTAAAACGGCTCAAAGGGGTCCATAGGTACAGAATGGTTCAGAAAGACTGATACCAAATAAATTCTTGATTTATTAAAATTAACCTTGGCTTTGGACACTAAACTCGGCTTGCGAAGACCTGTTGGGATAAGTGAAATCGAAATCGTGATGGCACAAGCACCGACCAAGTGTGATCATTGCCAGAGCAGCTGTCTGGATTCCGTGCCAGTGGCACTTAAATAGCAACACTTGTGCTGGTGGCACATGAAAAGTCATTCGAGCGAGGTCGTTGCTAGTGCCACTGGACTGGCTCCTGTGCAGGTGGCACGTAAAAAACACCATTTTGAGCGTGGCCATTGCCAGTATCACCTGACTAACCTTCGTGCCGGTGGCACATAAAAGCACCCACTACACTCTGTGAGTGGTTGGCGTTAGGAAGGGCATCCAGCTGTAGAAACTCTGCCAAATCAGATTGGAGCCTGGTGCAGCCATCTGGTTCGCCAGTCCCTAGTCAAATCGTCCAACCCATGCTAGCATGGAAAGCGAATGTTAAATGATGATGATGATATATGTATGTGTGTGTGTGTGTATATATATATATATATATATGTATGTATGTATGTTCGTGTCTCTTTGCCCCCCCCCCATCATTGTTTGACATCCCGAGGTTAGTGTGGCTGCAGTCTAATGACTGAAACAAGTAAAAGCTAAAAGATGAACATCTACAGTTTACTTGAGAAACAGGAGTAGTAGTACTCAATAAAGGTGATAGTTTTAGCTTGGTACTTATTTTGTTGGTTCCTTTTGTCAAACCACTAGGTTACAGGGACTTAAACACAACACCACCAGTTGTCAAGCAGTGTTGAGAGACAGACACAGAGAAACACAGGTGCCATGCAGTGGGGCTGAACCTGGAACCACATGGTCGGGAAGCAAACTTCTTATCGCACATTGTTGCATATTATAGATTTTTGCCTTATAAGGCTGAAAGTACAAAAACAAAAAAAAAGGTTAATAAAAACCCTGGCTCCCATCTACTTCGTCGCTCTCCCTTCCCATCAATCTCATTTATTGGGCACTGACTGTTTCATGTCTCAAACAAGTTTTTGAGAGGAAAACATTTCAACGTTATTGATCAATTGATTGATTGCCTTTTGATTGCTTCTGGCATATTGGTTTTCATCTGTTGTTTTTGCACACACACACACTGTGCACAGATACACATAAATGTGTTCTTAACACACACGTCCACACACACACACACACACACGTGATGTTGTTTGGGCTTGGTCATCTGATTAACCAAATTTACTTTACCTGAAAATAGTTTGAATGGATTTAGCTGGAGCACATTGATTATAGGGTCACCTTGGGATTAAGCAGTGATACAAACCCCAATATTCTGTTGCTGAGTCATAAATCTCTTATCTTTTACTCATTTCAATTATTAGACTGTGACCATACTGGGGCCCCTCCTTGAAAAGTTTTAGTCAAACGAATCAACTTCTGTACTTTTCTGCCAAACCACTAACTTACAAAAAAAACATCAACACCGGTTGGTAAGCAATGCTGGGAAACAAACACAAAAACATACACACACAAATACACACACACACATATTCTCATCACCATTATTTAATCTCCATTTTCTATACTGGCATGGATCGGTCAGTTTGACAGGAGCTGGCAGGTCAGAGAGCTGCACCAGGTTCCAATTGTCTGTTTCAGCATGGTTTCTACAGCTGGACGCCCTTCCTAATGCCAATCACATTTCAGAGTGTGCTGAGTGCTTCATATGTGGCAACAGCACGGGTGGTTTATACGTGGCACCAGGACCCACAAACTTTCAAATGATAGGGGGACATAAATAGCCCTTTTACTATCACCAAATGCTTGATACAACTAAAGGGAGCTAAGAACCTCGCATCTGTGCTCACTCGCCAGCCTGAGTAATTTGAAGGATTTGTGATGCAAGTACTCAATACTTTGTGAGTGGTATATTCAAAGCAACACATGACAAGCAAGCATGATTTTGGTAGCATGTGTCATACTTTCTCTAATTGTAAATGTAAACACTTTTTTGACCATCCCACTTTTGACCAAGTGGAACATCAAGTTGTAGGTAAAGAGTACTGTACTCACAATTGGCTGGTACTCATTTCAACTGAGTCGGCTGGAACAACATGAAATGATGTTTCTTGCTTGAAAACACAACGCACTGCCCGGGCCAGGAATCGGACCCACAACCTTATAATCTCAATCTCAACACCTTCACTATTTGGCCATGTGCTTTGTGTATGTTTTTATCTGTCTGTGTGTCTGTTTGATGCTTAATGGGGTGGTAGGGTGGAATGTGAACATCAGGGAGAAAGTTTTTAAAAAACAGTTGTTTTCAAATGAAGTCTCTTATGATATTTGTTCCATGCTAAGTTACACCCACTCCCTTGTTACTTGTGAGAAATGCAGTGAACCGATGATTAGTCTGTTAAGGATCTTTTACAAACAACGCTTTTGTTGACTGATTGCAATATAAAAGGAATGAATGCAAAATACATAGATTAAGATATTTATGTGTGTGCATGTATAGATAGGTAGGTAGGTAGGTAGATATGTAGATAGATAGATAGATAGATATGTAGGTAGGTAGGTAGATAGATAAATAGATATGTACTTCTAATATAGGATAAAATTTTTCAAAAAATTTCATTAAGTGGCCAGCATATTAAATTACCTTTTCAGGTGAAAATTATAAACAATTATAAATAAGAGCAAAAGAAAAAATTTCTATGCCAATTTGCTGAGAAATAGACTTTCAATCGTCAATCACCACATTCAATAGACATCACTATAAATACACATCGTTATTCATAGTATGTATATTGTATGTGGTGATTGACGATTGAAAGTCTATTTCTCAGCATATTGGCATAGAAATTTTTTTCTTTTGCCCTTATTTATAATTGTTTAGACAGACAGATAGATATGTAGGTAGACAGACAGATAGATATGTAGGTAGACAGACAGATACACACATATATATACACATATATAATTGGCACTGTTCTTGGTTATCTCAGTTAACTGCAGGTTGTGTATTTGTGTTGGTGCCTGTTGCTTAGATATTTTTGGATTGTGATTAATGTAACAAGTTGTGCTGCTCAATGATTTATCATATATGTGACTAATTTATTGATTATCATCAGCTATGTCCTACCTAACATTTGTCAGGTTTATTTTGTTTGTACCTGCTTATAGTCCATGAAATTTCCCCCTTTATTAGACTGAAAAAAAAAAAAAAAACTATATTTCACTTCACATTTGTTAATTGTTAGTAATCCTCACTAATTAGTTATAGAGCATGATTAGCGATTTATATTAACCCTTTCGTTATTGTATTTATTTTGAGATGCTCTGTGTTTCTTTCAATTATTTTAGATATAACAAAGAATTTAGTAAAATAACTTAATTATCATTCAGCTAGTGTTAGGAACATAAATTGTGACCATGGTTTGGTGGAAGATTTTAATTCAAAACTTATGAAAACAAGACATTTGTACTGCAGAGCCCAAGCCGGTTTCAGCCGGTGAAGGAACCATGTTTTCCTTTAGGGACCCCACACAATCGGTGAAACTCTACAGCAGCTCAGTGCTCCTGGTGAGATAGCTAACCACTTTGTGGCATAAACTTTCCTCTTAGTTATGTGTGGCTCCAGGATTCAGTCCCACTGCCATCAATATTCAGCTGATGGAAAGGGCAGAGAAGCTGTCTAATAGGTTGTACCTATTCACAATTGCGAGACTTAACTCATTTCTCTAGTTGATACCACCACTTGGCCCTCGCTTGCCCTTAATGAGGTCCACTCTGTTGCAAAGATTTTTGACAAGATTTTCAGTCTGAGGTTGAGTTGTGTCATTATTTCTTCATTGTTCCATAAGGGTGATTGTGGGGGTTCTACTCTTTCACCTCTGACTATCACGTAACACCTTAATCCTTCGATTACCCTATTTTGGTTAAAATATATGGACTTTGTTTCAGCAAACTTTGAAAATACTGAATTTAGTAAAATAACTTTGTCATGAGCATGGCTGTGTGGTAAAAAGTTCCCAGTCACATGGTTCCAGGTTCAGTTCCACTATGTGGCATTTTGGGCAAGTAGCTTCTACAATAGCCCCAGGCCAACCAAAGCCCTCTGAGTGGATTTCGTAGACAGAAACTGAAAGAAGCCTGTCATTCTTACAGTCATTCTGCTAGAACTGGTACACAATATTGTTTCAATATTCCCTTTTTCAGTTGATCCTTGCATAGGACATAATTCCAACATTTGTTAACGCTCCTCCTCTCCCATAGATACAGTCAACCCAATGCTTCATTAGGGCCCAA
The DNA here is from genome assembly GCF_046866305.1 of Octopus bimaculoides. Lineage (NCBI taxonomy): Eukaryota > Metazoa > Mollusca > Cephalopoda > Octopoda > Octopodidae > Octopus > Octopus bimaculoides. The sequence continues at coordinate 195,460,952 of NC_142928.1, forward strand.
CACACACAACTCACCATGACATTATTTTGAACTTATTGTCTGCACTTTGCACTTTGCACACACACACACACACACACACACACACACACACACACACACACACACACACACACACACACACACACACACACACACACACACACTCATCTGATGAGCTTCCACTCATTTTCCACCTACCAAATTTCATAATATGGCGTTAGGAAGGTCATCCAGCTGTAGAAACTCTGCCAGATCAGATTGGAGCCTTGTGCAGCCATCTGGCACACCAGTCCTCAGTCAAATCGTCCAACCCATGCTAGCATGGAAAGCAGACATTAAACAACAACGATGATGGTGATGATGATGAAAGCTCTGAAAGTAGACACCTACCAATGAGATTGAACCAGCAACTGATGGTTGTTGAATAAACTTTCTTCTTAAAACAAAACGGCCATGACTGAGCTCATTTATTATAACAGATCTGATTGAATGTCATCGGGAAGATTAGTTATAGTGTTGCTTGTAGTTGTTGTAGATGTTTAGTAGGTCAGTGACTTAGTACTGTAAACATAATAGAATAAATGAACCAGTTATGTGCAGGAGAGCAAGAGGTGGAGGTCTGCCTCTAAGCTACCAATTGCATCATTGTTCCCCAACCCTTAGGATATAGTCCATGTCTTGTGGAACTTTGACACAATTAGATCTTTTCTTGTTTTTTCATAACAATAAACCAAGACCTTTTAAAGTGTCTTTAAAAGGTTTTGCTGTGCTAATGGGAATAACTGCCACTCCACTGGTAACGACAACGAATGTTCCAGTTGATCTGATCAGCAGAACAGCCTGCTTATGAAATTAGCATGCAAGTGGCTGAGTATTCCACAGGCACGTGTACTCTTAACATAGTTCTTGGGGAGATTCAGCATGACACAGAGTGTGACATGGCCAACCCCTTTGAATTACAGGTGCAACTCAATTTTTGCCAGTTGAGTGGACTGGAGCAACATGAAATAAAGTGTCTTGCTCAAGGACACACTGTACCAGTGGGAATTGAACACACAACTTTACAATCAAAAGCTGACTACCCTCACTGCTTAAGGCATATGCCCTCACTAGCCCTGCGCCTTCACTTTGCTCTGCTGAGTCCAGAAGAATCCTTAAAGAGATTTCACATTGATCCTTTTTTTGTTGTATTTCTGTTGAAATTCACTGTCTTCGTTTTAATTAATTTTGAAAATAACGAAGAATTTAGCGAAAACAAAGGCAGTGAATTTCACTCTATTATCCGGATATGTGAATAGCATAAATTACAGTAGTCCATTAATCCTTCTTTATCAGCTACATTGTGACTTCACATAATAACCAAAATGTTTATAAGTCCTTTCACCCTTAAAATATAAACTGCCAACAGCAATATATAAACTGTTATCTATATATATATATATATATATATATATATATATATATATAAAATTTGAAAAAGAAGTTTAAAATGTGGATTATCAAATTATATTAACAAACTCTCCTAACTGGATATGTAAAATTTTATAATGAAGAATTTAGTGAAATAACTTTGTCATGAAGTTTTTTGGTGAGTGGTTTTGTTTTAAATCACTTTAAAACAGGGAATTTGTATTACAGAACCAGGGGTGGTCTTAGATGGATTGATATCAGGAGGGTTAACCAAGACCTTATTGACCAAATTTCCTTACATTCCGTTTCATCATCATCATTTAGCATCTGTTGTCCATGCTGGCATGGGTTGGACAGTTTGACCGGGGCTGGAAGGCTGCACCAGACTCTGGTTTGATTTGGCATGGTTTTTATGTGCCGCCAGCATGGGTGCCATTTGCATGACACTGGTATCTGTCATGGCTACAATTTTGCTCAGCTTGATGGGTCTTCTTCTCAAGCACAACATAATGCCAAATGTCTTAGTCATTGCATTAGTGAGGCCCAACACTCGAAAGAAACTCAGCCACTTTGCCTCCCTGTGGCCCAACACCCAAAATGAGCTCAGACACTTTCCCTCCGTTTAGATATAATAGCCTGCACAATGAATATTATTGCAGTGGGTATGGTTTGTGCAGGGCCAGTCTCACTCTCTCATCCTTCAAACTTGTATTGGTCAACTGCAACAAGTGCTATAAGCTCAGTAGTTATCTGGATTCAGGATTTGCATGGAGTACCCTTCTCTTAGATGAGCAGCTTAAGATCCTCATCGTCCTTTGAGGAGTCTGTGAGTGACCTTCTTCTGGGGGCAGCTCCATGAAATGCTAATTAGCTGAGACCTTGATAGGTCAGAGTAGACCCAGGAACGGAAGTGGCCAAGGGATGGTTCCACACTCCTCAAAACCTGAAACTCTACCCAGGACAGACATTTGCATATAATTAGTCTATATATAGCACTATGTCTTGTGGCACTTTAAGCAGCCTCTCTCAGACATTTAGGGCTTAGGTGAAGCCCCAATTGGGAGACATTGATCTACCCCAAAGATGCATTTCAATCCTGATGACTACACAGTTATACCACCTCTGTAAGATCTGTGATATGATATATTCAGCTGTAACATCTACGTCTTCTGTTGACTTGTGTCAGAGACATTGTTAGCCACATTCCATAATGCCATTAATTATAGAATTTTCATGGCTGCGTTTTATTATTGCCCCTTTCAAAGCTGGAATACCGAAAGTCACTGTTTCTCACAGCCATTGTTGGGTTTTACATCCTCACACACCTTTAGAGCAGAACCAGTGTTAAGAAGACCCACTCGGGGTGTTGTCACTGTTTGCTTCAAGGGACCTGGGAAGCCCTAGTATCAATCGATTAAATCAGACCCAGTATTTGATCTTCTGGAAGGATGAACCATAGGATTTGAACTTGGACTATAAATGGCCATAACTAAGTGCTACGCAGCCACAATTCTGCTAATCTACCCCTTTTTAACATTGTCAATTAGGGAGATTGTTACGACCCTCACCAGGTCAACACTGATCAAGGAAACCTACGGTCACAGATGACAGTGAGTGATTTGAAGGAAATTAGGCTGCTATTTCTCGATAGGTTGTGTGAATACATAGAGGTTCACATATAGGCTTATAAATATTATTTATTTGGTGTTATTTGGTGCACAGTGCAGAAAATCTGGGACAGATTAAGTGATAAATGCAGAAGCTTCTAATTCATGTTAATAGATAAACAGAATTTATTGGGGGGGGGGGGGGGGGGGGGGGCTATTTGATTCCGTTTTTTTTTTTGTTTGTTTTTGTTAAACATTTAGTATTTGATGATAAATTTGATCAAATAACAATGGAAACTCCTTGCTAATGAGGTTAATACTTCAATAACTTGTTAGCAAGGTTAACAATAATAATAAGTTAAATATACTGTGAGAGAGATTAAACTAATTGAAACACTTAGCACAATTGGCATATCTGCTTCTGATTGTGTGTGTACATGCGTGGTTTACAATCATTGTAGATGTAGTAGGGTCAAAGAGTTAAGTTCACTTTACAGCCATAAGATCTCGGGTTCAATCACATTTTGTGACATCTTGGGCAGCTATCATTTTCAGCCTTTATCTCATGAGTGAAATTCTTATTTCTTTATTGCCCACAAGGGGCTAAACATAGAGGGGACAAACAAGGACAGACAAAGGGATTAAGTCGATTACATCGACCCCCCCCCCCCCCAGTGTGTAACTAGTACTTAATTTATCAACCCCCAAAAGGATGAAAGGCAAAGTCGACCTCGGTGGAATTTGAACTCAGAACGTAAAGACAAACAAAATACTGCTAACGTTTCTGCCAGCTCACCACTGAGAAATTCTGTTAGTGGAAACTGTAGAGAAGCCCACTGAGCAGATTGTTGCTTGTAATTCAAAAGATATAACTTTAACACACAGTGTTGTGCTGGTTCTGCCTAAGAATTAAGTTTAAGGCTACATGTGTCTGGAATACTCAGCCACTTGCACAACTGAATCCTCTTCACCTTACAATGGAGGCCCACCACCACCGTCACTACCAAAGAGGTTCCAATGACAGTTCCTGTTGACCATTTTGACTATGTTTTTTTTATATTATAGGCTTAAGTGATACCTGTCATATGCCAGGTAACTTTTTCCACCATGGGTAATATTGAGTGGTGCCACGTATAAAGTTTGTTTCCTAATCACATGGTTCTCGGTTCATTCTCAGTGTATGGCACCACCTTGAGCGAGTGTCTTCTACTATAGACCCAGGCTAACCATGCCTCGTGAGTGGATTTGGCAAAGAGAAACTGAAGAAGCCCATCATATATGTATATATCGAAATCAAAATGGGAAACTGTAGTTGTGGCCGATACCAGTGCCTCCTGACTGGCTCCCATGCTGGTGGCACGTAATGAGCGCCATTCAAACTTGGGTCGATGCTAGTGGCGCCTGACTGGCTCCTTGTGCCAGTAACATGTAAAAAGCACCATCCGAACACAGTCGGTGCCAGTCCCCCACTGACTGGGCTCCTGTGCCAGTGGCACATAAAAAGCACCATCCAAATATGATCGGTGCCAGTCCCCCCCCCCCCCCGCCGATTGGCTCCTGTGCCGGTGGAACATAATAAGCACCATTCAAGCGTGGACCGATGCCAGTGCCGCCTGACTGGCTCCCTGTGCCAGTGGTATGTAAAAAGCATCCAGTACACTCTTGGAGTGGTTGGCATTAGGAGAGGCATCCAGCTGTAGAAACCTTGCTAGATCAGATTGGAACCTGGTGCAGCCTCCTGGCTTCCCAGACCCCAGTCGAACTGTCCAACCCATGCCAGCATGGAAAGCGGACGTTAAATGATGATATATATATATATATATATATATATATATATATATATGTGTGTATGTATGTATGTATATATATATATGTATTTTTGGTGTTAGGAAGGGCATCCAGCTATAAAAATCCTGCCAAAACAGTCACAGAAGTCTGGTGCAGGCTTCTGCCTGGCCGGCTCTTGTCAATCCGTCCCACCCATGCCAGCATGGAAAGCAGACATTAAATGATGATGGTCTGTGTGTTTGACTTTGTTCTCCACCACTTCTTGACAACTGGTATTGGTTTGTTTATGTCTCCATAACTTAGTGGTTCAGCAAAAAGAGACCAGTAGAATAAGTACCAGGCTTAGTCAACTCATTTGACTGAAATTTTCAAAGTGGTGCCCCAGCATGGTTGCAGTCTAATGACTGAAACAAGTAAAAGATGAGAGATGTCCACTAATTATGGTTTAACTTTTAACGAATCCCTTGTACAAAATTATATTAATTTTCAAAAGGGTTTTTTTTTAGCCTCGATGCAAATCTCTCGTTTGTACTCCCTCCAACAACTACTGTCATTTATACCTCACCTCTCCCATCACTATGGTTCTTTCTCTCTCCTCATCCTGCATCTCTTCCATTAATTCTCTCTCTCTCTTTATATAATGTAAAGTATGACTGGCAAAACCAATTAACATTTGTCTCAGTTATAGAGATTGTTTGTACTAATGAGGTCATTATAACATTGAAACAGGTTCAAAGTTATCTCATACTCATTAACTTGTATTGTTTTATTTATTTCTAGTTATTCTCTTCTCTTCTATTTCCTGTATGAACGAGGTTAATTCTAACTTACCTATTGTTTAAAATATTGTTTTTAACTGGTTGTTTAGTACAAAACACTTGTGACAGTCTTATGTTGTCCTTTTTCATGTGATGGTCAAATATTACAGTTTTGACAAGAGGCTAGCAGTGGCAGCACCAGCTGTGCTTGTGTGTATAGACTTATATTTTACGAAGCTTACAGGCTTATGACACCTTGTTAATTAAACCACTTCACAAATTAATTAAGTCACTTCATAGTATAAGATGTGTTAGGTGGGTGGCAATGGGAGGGTTCTGCACTGTGGGGGAAGACAGACACAGAGAGAGCAAAGCTTAATTGAAGGAGAAATCCAAACTTCACCATTTGTTATTATTCACTACCCTGTTTCAGCAGCGGGGTGGAGTACCCTGACAGACAGACAGACAGTCATACATATATCCATGTGCATTCACACACACTGACCTCGTGCATATGTACCCGTTAAACATACACTTGCATAATAATCATCTCTGAATATACAATAGCATTATACACCCACCTTCGTGAACTTTAATACATTCACAGCTCTACACGGAGACAGTGAGGAGGCACGGTGAGCTAATAGTTGCGGGCTGACCTAAAATATTTCACTGATAAACTACTAACCACTCTACTACTACTGGTGGCAGTGGTGGTGGCAGTAGTAGTAGTAGTAGTAGTAAAAACAGCTGTTGTAGTTTACTTTACAAATCTATATATGGTTGTGCGTATTCAGTGAAGGTTGAATGTGATCGATCTTATAAACCTATATATTTCTCTGTGTGTGTGCGTGTGTGTGCGCTTACCATAACTTGTAGACTGGAAAAGACCAGTTGTATAAATCTATATATTATGTATATAATTTTTGAAGGTTGAATAAAGCTATTCATATATAATGTATATTAGTGTTTGTACATGTGTGTGTGTGTGTGTGTGTGTGTGTATTATATATAGATATATATATATATAACCGCCTGACTGGCCTTGTAGGGTTTTCGAGCAAGATCGTTGCCAATGCCCCTGGACTGGCTCTTGTGCGGGTGGCACATAAAAGACACCATTTCGAGCGTGGCCGTTTTCGTGCGGGTGACACGTAAAAGCACCCACTACACTCTCTGAGTGGTTGGCGTTAGGAAGGGCATCCAGCTGTAGAAACTCTGCCAAATTAGATTGGAGCCTGGTGTAGCCATCCTGGTTTCACCAGTCCTCAGTCTAATCGTCCAACCCATGCTAGCATGGAAAGCGGACGTTAAACGATGATGATGATGATATATACACACACACATTTAGTGAAGGCACATGGCTTACTGCTTAGGGTGCTGCATTCACAATTGCGAGATCATGGGTTTGATTTCCAGACCAAGCTTTGCGTTGTGTTCTTGAGCAAAGCACTTCACTCACGTTGCTTTGCAATCATTTCGACACCTGACATGTATCCAGTTGCACCTGTACAGATAATGTCGATTTGATGGAGGGAGTGAGCTTATGTCTACACAAACATTTGATCACTATAAACAAATCATCTGTGTGGTTGTTCAGTAAGAAATTATTGAACCCTCATACATCGTCTAACGATGGTAGAGTCCATTATTATATATACTTGTATAAAGAATATTAGGAGTTTAATTCACTTGTGATCTAAATGAATAGATATGCACTATAACAAGTCAACTGTGAGGTTCGAAGGTCAGAGCTAAGGCTAGATATAAGGATCCATGTTAGGGTTCCATTATAGCCTGTATATTATTATATTAGAGGAAAAATCAAAACCAAGGCAGAATCAGTATCTCAAGTCATTTAGAAAAATTTAATTAAAATTCACCTTACCCTAATTAAATTATTCTAAATGACCTGAGATGCTCGTTCTGCCCTGGTTTTGATTTTTCCTCTCGTATAATTTTCAAATATATATATATATATATATATATATATATATATATATATATATATATCCGTGTGTGTGTATAGATTCAGCATGATACAGAATGTGAGAAGGCTGGCCCTTTAAAATATGGGTCCAACTTGTTTCTGCCAGCTGAGTGAACTGGAACCTTGTGAAATAAAGTGTCTTGCTCAAGGACACAATACACCACTAAATATCGAGCTCCTGACCCTATGATCATGAGTTGGATATCCTAACCACTAAGCCATCATACACACCTTCATTTAACTTACGCATTTAAAGTTTCATGGGTATAGCATATGTCCACATCATCAGATGTTTGGAGAAGAGTGGAGAGAAATTAAAAGAATTTTAAAATGGCTTTTAAGTGAAAGTAGTTCACCCTCCTTTAGATACTAATGTAGGTAAACCAACCACATGGCTTTAGCTGACCGATGGAGGCCTAAATACTCTTATCTAAAAGCCATTTTTAATTTCTTTTATATCCCCTTCATTTGAACATCTGATGATATAGACATGTCCTACAGCAATGTGGAATTGAAACGTGTGTATGTGTGTGTTTTATTATTTCAATGTCTGCCTTTTTTTCATGTGTAGGTTAAATGGAGGTGTGTATGGCTTAATGATTAGGATATTCAGCTCATGATCATGAAAAGCACCATTCGAGTGTGATTATTGCCAGTGCCACCTGACTGGCTTCCATGCCGGTGGCACATAAAGAGCAGCATTCAAGCGTGGTCGATGCCAGTGCCGGCTGACTGGTCCTGTGCTGGTGGGATATAAAAAGCACCATTCAAGTGTGGCCGTTGCCAGTGGCACATAAAAATCACTCACTACACTCTTGGAGTGGTTGACGTTAGAAGGGCATCCAGCTATAGAACCCTTGCCAGATCAGATTGAAGCCTGGTGCAGACTTCTGGCTTGCCAGTTCTCAGTCAAACCATCCAACCCATGCCAGCATAGAAAGCAGATGTTAAACGACGACCGTAGGGTCATGAGCTCAATACTTAGTGGTGAGTTCTGTCCTTGAGCAAGACACTCAGCTGGTAAAAATGAGTTGTACCTGTAATTCAAAGGGGTCAACCTTGTCACACTCTGTGTCATGCTGAATCTCCCTGAGAACATTAAGGGTATGTATACCTGATAAGTATTCATGAGCAGGTTGTTCTGTTGATTGAATCCACTGGAACCCTCATTGGCATAACCGATGAAGAGCCAGGCCAGGGTTAATGAAATTTATTGAGGCAGATTTTCTAAGGCAGGATTCTCTTCTTGTATCAACCCTCACCTGTTTTTGAGCAACGTAATATTTTCCGTAGTTCTCAGAAGAAACAAATGGTACAATGGCCAGGTGCGACTGTGTGGTAAGAAGCTTGCTTCCCAACCACATGGGTCTGGGTTCATTCCCACTGCATGGCACCTTGGACAAGTGTCTTCTGCTATAGCCTCAGGCCGACCAAAGCCTTGTGAGAGGATTTGGTAGACAGAAACTGAAAGATGCCTGTCATGTGTGTCTGTGTTGTCTCCCACCATCACATGACAACCAATGTTGGTATGCTTACATCCCCGTAACTTATGCTATCAGTCTCTTTTGCCGAGCTGCTAAGTACTAGGCTTGCAAAGAATAAGTCCTGGCGTCAATTTGTTCGACTAAAGGCGGTGCTCCAGCATGGCCTCAGTCAAATGACTGAAACAAGCAAAAGAATACGTTTCATGGGAGATTGCATACAAAAAACACCATTTATATGACAGGCATATTTGTTTACAGTTAGCAATGATACGCACAATAGGCTTCTCTCAGTTTCCATCTACCAAGTCCATTCACAAGGATTTGGTCCTCTTCGGGCTTTAGTTGAAGACAATAGTTGAGGATGATATGCAGTAGGACTAGCTATATATACATAGGTCGTTGCCAGTGCCGCTGGACTGGCTCCTGTGCAGGTGGAACGTAAAATACACCATTTTGAGCGTGGCCGTTGCCAGTACCGCCTGACTGGCCTTTGTGCCGTTGGCATGTAAACAGCACCCACTACACTCTCGGAGTGGTTGGCGTTAGGAAGGGCATTCAGCTGTAGAAACTCTGCCAGATCAGATTGGAGCCTGGTGCAACCAACTGGTTCACCAGTCCTCAGTCAAATCGTCCAACCCATGCTAGCATGGAAGGCGGACGTTAAATGATGATGATACATACATACATATGATGACGTGACAGTTGAATGGAGCTATTCATATATTTGTGTATCAGCCTGTGTTTATAAACGCACTAGCTTTTGAAAGCTGAATAAGACTATTCATGTCATCATCCTATAAACCTCTCTTTCTCTCTCTCTCTCTTTCTCTCCACCCCCCCCCCCCACACACACACAGTGGTATTTGAATGTTGAATAACAGCAATCATTTGTTTCCTTTCGATCTGATATTAAACAGTGTTGCTACTGTTACCTGTCAGTGCAGTAATCTTGGTTTAGAATTATTTAATTAAAGATAGTTTAGGTTCTTGTTTGATTAATTCCAGACCCACCCCCAGACACAGAGCTACATTATCCAACATATTCCTATTGTTTCTAGCTAATCAAGCTACTGCATAAAGGCTTCTCCGTTGGCATTCACATACAGACAAGGACCGAAATAACAACAACAAAAAATAGTCTTTAGACTAAATGGTAAAGATGAATTGTGAGAGGAGGAGGTACAAAAGGAAACAGCACACACACACACACACACATATCATTGTCATGCAACACTGTCTGCCTTCCATGCTGGCATAGATTGGATGGTTTAAGCTACACCAAGCTCTGTCTGCTTTGGCATGGTTTCTAGGGCTGGGGGCTCTTCCTAACACCAATCTTTTTACAGAGTGTACTAGATGCTTTTTTTTATGTGGCCCCAACACCAGTGAGGTCACCAAGTCATTTGCAAGACGATTCCCCCCCCCCCATTAAATGAGGTGGGGGTAGTATTGAGTGGGGTGGCTTTGTGCCAAGTGATGAGAGGTTAGTGTATGAGGGACAGAAATAAGTGTCCTACAATACATGGCTACCTCAGTTGGAAAAAGAGAGAGAGAAAGTGGAGAGAGAAGTTACAGAGTGGGGTATATTAGTGAAGAGGTACTGAGGATAGGATAGGGGTGAGTGGATGGTTAAGTTTACAAGGTATCAAAAGGTGAGTGAGATGATGGGGAGGGAAATGCCGGTGGAGGGAGGGATTGTTAGGAAGATATGTTGTGGGCAAGGAGAAGCTGTGTCAAGTTACTGGGAGGTGTATACAAGTGAAGTGGTACATATATACAGACACCCTTATGTTACCTCTGGAGGAAGGGCATCCAGCGACACAAAGCACATCAAAGCTGACATTGGAGCTCAGTGTAGCCCTGTAACTCACCAGATCCTGTCAAACCATTTAACAAATGCCAGCATGAAAAACACATTAACCCTTAAAAAGCTTTCGGATTTCCTTGTCAAACGTAATCCTTATTTATTCACATTGTTTTGAATTAATCATGGATTATTTTGTAGTTTCAGGTTTTTAATATTGTGTTTCTATATTTTTAGAATGGCATCGTTGCCAGTGCTGCTGGACTGGCTCTTGTGCGGGTGGCACATAAAAGACACCATTTTGAGTGTGGCTGTTGCCAGTACCGCCTGACTGGCCTTCGTGCGGGTGACACGTAAAAGCACCCACTATACTCTCTGAGTGGTTGGCGTTAGGAAGGGCATCCAGCTGTAGAAACTCTGCCAAATTAGATTGGAGCCTGGTGTTGCCATCCGGTTTCACCAGTCCTCAGTCAAATCGTCCAACCCATGCTAGCATGGAAAGCGGACGTTAAACGATGATGGTGATGGTGATGGTGATTGTAGTGTAGGTATGAGGGGTTAGGCTGAGTCAGTTTAAACATAAAGCAGGTAGAATGTTTGGGTTTAGGTGTGGTGGGATTAGATGTTAGAGGGTTTGTTGATGATATATACACAAGCATCGAAAGTCTTTGAACTGGTGACATTATTAAGACATGTTATGCAAAATAACACTAACAGATAATATCGTGTCCCTTTTGGCTTTGAGGACGGGGGAAACGAAAAACATGAGACATAGCCAGAAGAGGTTGCTTAATTCAGGAAAAGAAAGAGTGGGATGAAAAAGGGGAAGAGAAGGGCCTTGTGGTGCTGGAGAGAAGGAAAGAATAGAAGCAAGCTGGGACCACACTTGCTTGAGTGTTGGAAAGGCAACTGGATGTAATGACAGCCGGGTTATGAGAATTGTCAGTCAATAGCTGGAGACAGGGCAATGGAATTAGATGTGTAAAGATATATGAGAGGTGTAATGGGGATTTGAAAGGTCAGCTTAGATTGTGTAAGCTAAGAAAGAGGTCGAGGAATTTAATTAGAGGTTGGTATTTGGAAGACTGAAGCATTTCAAGTCTGACAATAAACCTGCTGTCGTTATTGTCACAAGTTAAGGCAACAAGCTGAAAGAATTGTTAACATGTCAGAGAAAATGTTTGGCAGCATTTCTTATGTTTTGTGTTCAAACTCTGCCGAGGCCAACTTCAGGGTTGGTAAAACAATAACTAGTTGGGCACTGGAGTTGATGTAATTGACTTACTCTTCCCTCCACAAATAAAAAAAAATTTCAGGCCATGCTCGAGGGGACCTGTTGAATCAAGTACATCGAAACCAAAATCAAATGGAAATTGTAGTTGTGAGCCCCGTGCCAGTGGCATGTAAAAAGCACCATCCGAACGTGGATGATGCCAGTGCCACCTTGACTGGCTTCCGAGCCAGTGGCACATAAAAAGCATCAACTGATCGTGGTTGTTGCCAGCCCCCTGTGGGCCCTGTGCTGGTGGCACGTAAAAAGCACCCACTACACTCTCGGAGTGGTTGGCATTAGGAAGGGCATCCAGCTGTAGAAACTCTGCCAAATCAGACTGGAGCCTGGTGCAGCCTCCTGGCTTCCCAAACCCCAGTCCAACCGTCCAACCCATGCCAGCACGGAAAATGGACATTAAACGATGATGATGATGTGCATATAGGAGAAAGGATTATTATTATCAGCAATTAAGGTGACCATCTGATAGAATTATTAGTATTAGTCAAACAAGGCTTAGTTGTGTGTTTTTTTTTTTTCCAGCTCTTTACATTCTGAGTTCAGATACTGCCTAGGTCAACTTTAACTTTCACCTTTCTGGGGGTCAGTAAAATAAAGTACCAGGGTCATGTAATCGACTAGCCCCTCCTACTGAAATTGCAGGCATTGTGTGAAAGTTTGAAACAATTATCAAAAGTTGCCCCCTCGATAACTTCAGCCCTTTAGAATTCAGATTACTCCGTCAAATGTGAGGCTTATTTATTCACATTGTCTTAAATTAATCCTGCATTATGTCAAAGCTTCCAGATTTTGATGTGACTATATTCTTAGGATGATATTGTAGGGTATGTGTAAGCAGCCAGATCTGGCCAGTGTGAACATAAAACACGTAGAGTATTTGGCCTGGATGAGGTCAACTTTGCCTTTCATCCTTTTGGATCAATAAATTGAGTACCAGTTGTGTACTGGGGTCGATCTAATTGACTGGCCCCTCCCCCAAAATTTCAGGCCTTGTGCCTAGAGTAGAAAAGAGTATTTGGGCTGGATATGGGCCAGTTTAAATGCTAAAGGGGCTAAAACAGTCAGCACCATGTTAAGTCTGTAAACAACAAGAAAAAGACCATTTTCCAAAGTTAAATTGTTTATACATTTTTATTTTTTCTTCTTCGATTTTTTTTTTATCATTTTATTTTATTTCTCGTTGCAGTTTTCTGATATGCAAGAACCCGTGTCACTGCGTGAACAAACATCAGTTCTGTCGTTCCTGCGTCACCGTATGGTCAGGAAGCGGGAATTCTGAAAACCACAACAAATGCCCCGTGTGTCGTGTGAGCGGCTACTATCTGCCGAGTGGTGCTATTGCAGATAACCTCAACAACAGGCAAGTGCGTTGTCTCCTCCGCTCCTGCATATGGGTCGGTCAGCTGAAAAACATCCACAATCACCGTCATGTGCTCAATAAGAAACTACATCACGAAGACAATTACAAGATGAGCAAGTCATGCCATAGCAACAACAACGATAGCAATAACAATAATTTGAATCTTAGAGACAGATGCTCTGAAATAACGGAGAGAGTTCTACCAAAGGAACCCTCGTCAGCAGCAGCTATCCTCCAAAGAATCCGGAATGAGAGGAAAGAAGCCAACTTGTCTTCAAATAATTTGTTCACCGAGGCCACCGCAGACACCACCACCACCCAATTGTCCCCTTCGTTAACAACCCCTAGTACAGGGCTCAGTTCTAGAAATGTTTTATCTTCTAGCAGTTCAACACCAGTAACTAATACTAATAATAATATTACCGATAATAATAATAGTAGTAGTTTAGTTAATTTTCAACGCCAACATCCAACACTTGACAACAACAACCATGTGAATGAGAGAGCAAATGAGTCTATAGAGAATGTCCTTCGTTCGTTCATTCCTTCTACTACTACTACACATCCAACTCCTGTAAGTCGCCTTAATAATAATAGTAGTAGTAGTAATAGCCTTTCTAGAAGTGCTCTTCAAGCAAACACCACCCCACCATCCTCTGCTCCACCGGTTACTGAGCCTGATAATGTTTCCACCAACCCGAATAACAATTCCAATCGTGTCGGTCCTATCCACCATCGCTCTGTAAATCGCCGAACTGGCCCCAAGGAATACGAACGGCTACGGGCTCGCATGAGAGAGACCCGTCTTCGACTGGAACAAATGGAAACCACTCGCCGCGAATTGGCTTCTTTCCAGGAGAGACAAAGACTTCAGCATTTGGTCGAGGTGCGAGAACTTGGTCGGCAGCTGAACGAAGTGACATTCCAAATCCGGCGTCTGCTGAACCAGATGAGTGCCAACGAGGATCAGCCTCCCACCCAATTGGTTAATTAACTCGTCAGTTAATTAGCAAATAAGAATCAAAGTGAATGCCCAAACGGCTGTTAGTTTCTCTTCATTTCTACAATTATAGCCAACATCCTTTAACAAAACATTCTCTCTTCTTCTCCTCTACCCCCCCCCCCACACCTACTTTTAAATTAGGCTTACTTCACTAATTCTTGTCCTCGTGAATTTTTATTTGCTTATCTCACATTTTTTTTCTTTCCTATTGATTTTATTTCTCTAATGGACAATTGTTTCGTTATTTTCTTTAGAATTTAGAGCCATTTTTTTTTCCTCTAAAAAAAATCTTTTTTTTTAATTCCCCATCCCTCACTCCTCACCATGTCCAGCAACTCTTAATCTTATGAATATTTTAATATTTTATTTCATTTTTATTCAAGCACGCACATGTGTTTTTACTTCATCAAAAATCAACATTTACAGGAAATACTCAATTTTCAAATTTTTATTTCATGATACAATCTGCTTTCAAAGTAGAAGAATCTATTTTCTGTCTACATTTTTCGATTTCTTTGAATTTTCCTATCAGTGTCTTCCATTTTAGTTTGAATATTTGTTTTCTCAAAATATATGCAAATCTTTCGGTTTTTGATGTAATTTTTAGAAAAAGAGGAGTCTGACTGGGGTTTCGTGCACCAGGACTACCTCGCTGTCGTTTACTTACTTTGGAGCAGATGGGGGGGGGGGTACAGTGTTACTGTCAAGATCCCCACCAGTTTTTCTCCATTTGGGGCATTTCATTATTTTCGTCTTTCTCTGGGTCCCTTACCTTATGATCAGAGAAGGGATTTATAAAACCAAAGGGAGGGAAAAAAAAACTCTAAAGTAAGTAAAAAAAAATATTGTGAAGTATTTTTTTTTACAATTAAAGTATTTCAGAAATCTGATGTCTGCCTTCATAAGTCACAAACACTAGCGCCACCTACAGTCTTCTCTACTGATGGGGACAGTTGTAGATGTAGTGTCCATATGCAGACAGCTGTAATGTTAACACAATGCTGTCTACATCTATAAACAATTGTCTATAAATGTAGGCAGCTATATATATACACACACATACATACATACGTGTGTGTGTGTGTGTGAGAGAAAGAGACATACCTTTGGTGTACAGTGTTATTTTCTTGGTGTTCCGTTTTCTCCCAGTAATACAAGCTCCTTTTCACTCTCCTTTCTCTGCCTTGTAGCCCTGAGAGAGAAAAAGATCCATTAAGAATTAACTTCACTGTTTATCAGAAGAAAGAAAAATCTTCACAATATTTTTTTTCGATTTCAATTGAATGTGAGGAAGTCATTGAAACAAAAGGAAATGAATTTAGTGTGGAGGAGTATTTCCTGGAAGATTAAATCGGGATTTTACTAGAATTTTATTTCATTTTTTTGTTTTCTTTTTTTTTTCCTCCCCATTGTCTTACCACTGCTTTTATTAATTTGTTTTGTTTAATGGTGAAAAGAAAATAACAAAGGCCAAAATCCTTATAGATGTGTTTCTGGAAACCTCTCAGCTTACCTCAGTCCCATTATTGACCAGTGTTTGTTGGCCATTATCAATCAGGTATTGATTGCTTTGCAAACCTGACTTGAACATTTATGAAATGATCAACATTATCAAAGACTTAAGCAATATGAGTATTTTTATTATATTTCATTTTATTTTCAAATTTTTTGTATATTCATGTTACTAAATAAGTATCATCCCTGTCCGAGTACTACAACAGCATGTCTATCTATATATGTTTGTCTTATATACAATTATGTATGTGTGTATATTACATTTATATCCAATTTTTCTTTTTTTCCTTTATTTAATTTTTGTAAACTAAAAATGTTCATAAAAAAAAAATTTATCTCTAGTCAAATGGTTTTAACAATTGGTGTTATTACCAGTTCTGGAATCTCAGATATGACGATGCAGTAAAAAGACCCCCACCACCACTGGATTTTCTCACCCCTAATATCACCTTTGGTTATGGTAATTTCTCCTGTATGAGAAAAGCCAGTTATCCCAGTCCTCTGTTCCCTCCCCCTCCTGCTCTTCTATCTTTTCTATGAAGAAAAGCTTGAGGAAAAAAAAAATCTTTCTTGAGAAGAGAATGAGCCTCAGAACAATATTTTCCTCTTTATCTCTTCCAATGCATCATTTTTAATAATCCCCCCTACCCCACCCTTAACTGTGTGATATATAACCCTCAGTTGGAGTTTATATTTATGTTACAATATATGCAGTATTGTGAACTATCTCTTTAAAATCAATGTGTTACCAAGTACTTTATCATCCTCAGTACTTGACTATGAAATTTATAAAGCAATTTTAATAGCAAATAAAAATGGCAAATTTTTTTAAAATTTGTTTTATCATAACTGTATGACATCGATTAGTGTGAACATCTCTTGACCGTCAATGAACAATCCCACTGCAGCCAGCTCATGACCAGTGAAAGGATTGGTTCATTATCATCATGGCCATAATATACAGTCTCGCTGCCACCACCACTGCAACCAGCCAGTGACTTACCTGTGTATTTCCTCGCCATCAGCAACAACAAATGTTCTGGCTAAGGTTTCACCTGTAGTGAAAGACACGGCTGCATAGCTTGAGTTAATGTGTGTTGTGTGGTGACAGCTTTAACGAACCTCAGCAGCTTCAAGTGTCATCTCAGAAAAGTGGTTTAACTGAACTAGATAGGAGTTCTGGTGGTCAGTTCAACTACCAACCTCAGTTAATTTAAGCAAATACAAGGTTTTAATTGAAAACAAACTGAACGTGTTTTATGTGATGCATAACTCTGTTTCTTTTATGGTTTTCTCTTGCAACTCAAAGCAGTTAACAGAACAAGCATTGTCGCATTAGTTTTGATCAATACTTTTATTTTATAGAGATAATTGCAAAATATATATATATTAATAAATGCGCCCGGTTTCTATGGCGTATATGTACCCCAGTCCATCGCAGCATTACTCATTTTTGCTCAAGAACACAATTCAAAGTATTCTAAGGAAACGGTTTCGTGAAATGACTTAAAGTCGTAATAGAGGATAATACTGTCTCTTTTATGTCAGTGCCAGAGACATTTCAAGGTTGAAACACAGCTTTGTGAGGACAGCGTAAATGTCACTAAGAACATGGTCAAAATTGTGGTTTTTATAACCTTCATTGGAAATTTCTAGAATTGTCCAGTATATTTTTCAAATTAACACCAAAAGAACTTTCTTATGAAGTAACTCTATTTTCATTCAATAATACTTTGCTAAAATGCTTTTTGCTGCAGGGGGTAGATGGGGTCACTTATGCAGCTTGGCTAGAATAAGGGAAACAGAACTACTCCTCATTCAGAAACACTTACATAGATATATGCTGGTGTGTGTGTGTATATTTGTGTTATACCATAAGTTGCAGGTTTCCGGGGTTTTTTTTTTAGCCCCAACCAGCTTTAATAGAGGAGGTTGATTAACAGCATTCCAGCCATGACCATCCTGTCTTTCTTTTCAGGTAAAAGGCTACATTAGGCTACATTATCTTGTTTTTAAACAAACAAACAAAAAAAACACTGGTTTGGAAGAGGTTTAGCTGTTATTGCTAGCATATAGGTGGCTGTGTGGTAAGTAGCTTGCTTACCAACTACATGGTTCCAGGTTCATTCTCACTGCGTGGCACCTTGGGCAAGTGTCTTCTACTATAGCCTTGGGCCGACCAAAGCCTTGTGAGTGGATTTCGTAGACAGAAACTGGAAGAAGCCTGTCGTATATATGATGTGTGTTTGTCCACCAAACATCGCTTGACAACCAATGGTGTTGTGTTTACGTCCCCGGTTCGGCAAAAGAGACTGACGGAATAAGTACTAGGCTTCCAAAGAACAAGTCCTGGGGCCGATTTGCTCGACTAAAGGTGGTGCTCCAGCATGGCCACAGTCAAATGATTGAAACAAGTAAAAAAAAAGGAAAAGAATATCAAATGACTACATAGAAGCCCTCTCATTGACTTAATCTGCAACATGTATTTCGATAATCTAATTGGCCCACTGGAAATTACTTGTTTAGAAATATAATAAGCTTATTGGATCATGGCCAACAAAATCCACAACTGCAATATTTATATCATCTTGTTTACAACTTTCCTACTAACTGCTAGGTTTTTCACACGACGTCACACAGAAAGGTGTTTAGAAATATTGCCCAGTCATTTGTTGGAGTAATTTATTCCCAGGACAAACAAGAATTTCATGAATAAATTTATAGATAAAAAGGTCGGTTTGGGAACTAAAACAATGATATCTGTGAAGACATGCTGAAGCAGTTTAGAAAATTAATTATTCAAAGACAATGTCTCTATGCAAAACAGAAATGTTTATTAATTCATGTGGCAAGCATTAAAAATCTAATTAGAAATAATTGTGTGGTGGGCATGGAGGGAACATTGGATGCTTGTCTAATATTTTGTGTGGTAAGTAGCTTGCTTACGAACCACATGGTTCCAGGTTCATTCTCACTGTGTGGCACCTTGGGCAAGTGTCTTATACTATAGCCTCGGGCCAACCAAAGCCCTGTGAGTGGATTTGGTAGACGGAAACTGAAAGAAGGCGGCGAGCTGGCAGAAACGTTAGCACGACGGGCAAAATACTTAGAGGTATTTCGTCTGCCGCTACATTCTGAGTTCAAATTCTGCCGAGGTCGACTTTGCCTTTCATCTTTTCGGAGTCTGTTTGTGCCCTCTATGTTTAGCCCCTTGTGGGCAGTTAAGAAATAGGAAACTGAAAGAAGCCTGTCGTATATATATATATATGTATGTATGTATGTACTCAATCCAAACATGAACAAGCAAGAAAAAGCAACGCGAGGAGGTGGAATAAGTACAGTGTTATTGGACGCTCAGGAGAGGACTTCACGTTTCGAGGCAGAGCTCTTCATCAGAAATATAGAAAAAGTCCAAAGAAGGCAAGACAGAGAAAGAAAATCGCCAGTGTGTTTGTCCCCCCCCCCCACCCAACATCGCTTGACAACCAATGCTGGTGTGTTTACGTCCCCGTAGCTTAGTGGTTTGACAAAAGAGACTGATAGAATAAGTACTGGGCTTACAACGAATAAGCCCTGGGGGTCGATTTGCTCAACTAAAGGTGGTGCTCTAGCATGGCCACTGTCAGATGACTGAAACAAGTAAAAGCGTAAGTATGGGAGATAACTCCAGATGTGTTTTAGCATTATTAGACCTCCTCAGTGAAACAGGTTTCACAATACATGCTGAAATAATGAGAGAATTACTAATCATTTAATATTAATTTTCCATGCTGGTGAACCAATAGACTGCTTCAAGCTCCAAGGTCTGATTTGGCTGGATGCCCTTCCTAATGTCAACCACATTACAGCATATACTGGGTGCTTTCTTTTTTTTATGTGGCACCAGCACTAGTGTACAATTTTCATCATCCCACTACCAAGTATGACATCACCCCTTCCTTTCTCATTCATAAACACAAGAGTATTATTACAGTAGATTATCTCGGTAACCATGGGAGCTATGAGAAAATACAAAGCCCAGCAACAACACCGGATCATTCTACACATGTAATTTTTCACGCAATTCCACCCAGTCGTTTGACCATGAATCCCAAGACAAGATAAATTTGACATGGGTGATTCTATGTATAGATAACTATGATAAAGAAAGGAAACACAGAAATGTAGACTACTTTATTACAAGCTGCTACAAATATCCAATAAAAAACTCTACAAGCCTAATTAATTAAAAACAAAATGAAATATAATCCTTTTGAAATCACAAATTAGACTTTTCTTCAGGAATTCATTATTGGAATGAATGCGTTCTACCAACAAAAATATGAAAACCTTTACAACAGCCCAGAAAGGAGCAAACGAATTGTGATAGACAGAAATTAACATGAACGCCAGACTGATCAAAACAGGAAAATATATTTTTCCATTTTGTTTTGAATTAATTAGGTTTGACAACAACTTGGAGTAAAGTAACGTCTACACTTTTATTTTTCCCTTTCCTTATTATACTTTATTGTACAAATACTGAATATATAGACCTTTTGTATATTCTATGCTTTGGATTGAACCGGCGGACTTGGATGTTTAACATCCCTTTGAAGGATTTATTTATATATATATATATATATATATATATATATGACCTTCGAACGTTGGGCCTCAGAGGCAATGATGAAAGACCGAGACCCTCTGGAGATATGCTGTGACTGTGAAGACCCGGCAAGTAAAGTGAGTTCACAGCTGTAACCCACACCAGTGTCGTATAACCAGCCCACTTAAAAGTAACTTGGATCATAGGGCGACATGCTGTGCATGAGGAGACCTATTGAATCAAGTACATCAAAATCAAATGGAAACTGTAGTCGTGATCCCCGTGCCGGTGGCATGTAAAAAGCACCAGCCAAACGTGGCCAGTGGCATGCAAAAAGCACCAGCCAAACGTGGCCGGTGGCATGCAAAAAGCACCAGCCAAACGTGGCCGATGCCAGCATCGCCTTGACTGGCTTCTGTGCTACTGACACGTAAAAAACATCAATCAATTGTGGTCGTTGCCAGCCTCCTGGCCCCTGTGCCGGTGGCATGTAAAAAGCACCCACTACACTCTCGGAGTGGTTGGCATTAGGAAGGACATCCAGCTGTAGAAACCAAGGCAAATCAGACTGGAACCTGGTGCAGCCTCCTGGCTTCCCAGACCCCAGTCCAACCCATGCCAGCATGGAAAACGGACGTTAAACGATGATGATGATGATTATATATATATATATATATATATATATATATAATCATATGGTTCTGGGTTCAGTCCCACTGCATGGCACCTTGGGCAAGAGTCTTCTACTAGAGACTTGGTCCGACCAAAGCCTTGTTAGTGGATTTGGTAGATGGAAACTGAAAGAAGCATGTGGTGTGTGTGTGTGTCACACCGCTTAACTGGTGTTGACTTGTATACATCCCCGCAATCCAGCGGTTCAGCAAAAAAGACCAACAGTATCAAGCTTTAAAAAAAGTCCCCGGGCCAATTTGTTCAACAAAACCCTTCAAGGTGGTGCCCCAGCATGGCCTCAGTCTATTACAAGGTATATATACATACACACTTAGTTCTTCTAAAGAATGAGAGAGCTTTCCTTAGTTATAGAGGAATCTTCTACTACTTTCCAGATATAAACAGCCTGGGTGTTCCTAAAGAAATGCGGTGAAATACTGTTTAAATCCTTTAATCTCTAGCGTACGCGGTGTTAAGAGCTGGGCATTGAGTGCGAGATTAACACAAGAAAACAAAATTAAAAGGATTTAAGTTGATCTGTTAAGGTCAAAGGGAGATAACTAAAAGATTAAAATTTTTTATCTTTTTTTTTTTATACAATATTTTATATGTCAAAGGCGACGAGCTGGCAGAAATTAAATACCAGTTACGCACTGGGGTCCATGTAATCGACTTAGTCCCTTTGTCTGTCGTTGTTTAGCCCCTTGTGGGCAATAAAGAAATAAGAAACGTTAGCACACCGGGCGGAATGCTTAGCGGTATTTCGTCTGATGTTACGTTCTGAGTTCAAATTCCGCCGAGGTCGACTTTGCCTTTCATCCTTTTAAGATCGATAAATTAAATACCAGTGGGGTCGTTCTAATCGACTGCCCGCCCACCTCCCCAAAAAGTTTGGGCCTTGTGCTTAGAATAAAAAAGAATATTCTATGTCATTCTACTCTGTTGGAATATAAAATGACTCGACACATTCTAAACATTACCATATAAATTAATCACAATTCAAAACTGAGCAATTTACCAGAAAAGTCTAAAATGGTTGATTGAGTGTTTTTGATGTTGAAATATTTTTGAAATTATATAGGCATAGGTGTGGCTATGTGTGCTTCCCAACCACACGATTCCAGGTTCAGCTTCTCTGCATAGCACCTTGGGTAAATGTCTTCTATAGCCTCGAACCAATCAAAGTTTTGTCAGTGGGTTTGCTAGACGGAAACTAAAAGAAGCCACTTCGTATATGTGTGTGTGTATATAGGCACAGGAGTGAGTATGTGGTAAGAGCTTGCTTCCCAACTACATGGCTCCAGGTTCAGTCCCACTGTGTGATACCTTGGGCAAGTGTCTTCTATTATAGCCTTGGGCTGACCAAAGCCCATTTGGTAGATGGAAACTGAAAGAAGCTCATCATATGCTTATATATGTGTGTGTGTATTCATTTGTGTGTCTGTTTGTCACCACCACCACTACTGCTTGACAACCGATGTCGGTGTGTTTATGTCCCCATAACTTAGCAGTTCGGCAAAAGAGAATGATAGAATAAGTATACTAGGCTTACAAAGAATAAGTCCTGGGGGTCAATTTGTTCGACTAAAGGCAGTGCCCCAGTGTGGCCACAGTCAAGTGACTGAAACAAGTAAAAGAATATATATATATATATATATATATATATATATATATTCCAACACCGCTTGGCAACTGGTGTTGGTGTGTTTACATCCACATAACTTAGCAGTTCAGTAAAAAAGAGGCCAACAGTCAAAGTACCAAGCTTTAAAAAAAAAACGTACTGAGATTGATTCGTTTCACTAAAAGTTCTTCCAGGCAGTGCTCCAGCATGACCACAGTCTAATAACAATCAAATAAGGGATAAGGTCAATCTGTTGAGGTCATTAGTTTCCATCATGTGACATTTTGAATTAGCTGGGGTTTTTTTGTTTTTTTTTAAAATTCCTTGATCTAAAGACAATTTTGGGGACAACTCTTAAAGCTTGGCACAGAATACGTTTTTACTCTTGTTTCAGTCATTTGACTGTGGCCATGCTGGAGCACCACCTTTTTAGTCGAGCTAATCGACCCCAGGACTTATTCTTTGTAAGCCTAGTACTTATTCTATCAGTCTCTCTCGCTGAACCCGCTAAGTTACAGGGACATAAACACACCAGCATCGGTTATCAAGCGATGTTGGGTGGGGGGACAAACACAGACACACAAACATATACACACATATACATATATACGACAGGCTTCTTTTCAGTTTCCGTCTACCAAATCCACTCACAAGGCTTTGGTTGGCCCGAGGCTCTAGCAGAAGACACTTGCCCAAGGTGCCACAGTGGGACTGAACCCGCAACCATGTGGATCGTAAGCATGTTACTTACCACACAGCCACTCCTGCGCCTATGATTGTTTAAAGTGGGTTAAGGAAACACTTATTTCAAAAATTATAATAACTTTGGCAAATGTTATAATAATTTCTAGCAATTTTGAAGAAAGGGAGAAAGTCATGCTCCTCCACCACCACCAGTACTTTAATGCCACTTTATTTTACCAACCCACAAAATGTGAAAACCAGAGCTACCCCAGCAGAATTTGATTTCAGAATGTAAAGAGTTAGAAGTAACGCCCCTAGGCATTTTGTCCAGCATGCTAAGGATTCTGCCAGATCACTGCTTTGATAATAATCCCTCCTACCTTTGGCACAAGGCCTGAAATGGGGGAGGGGATAGTCAATTACATCAACCCCAGTACACAACAGGTATTTATTTTATTAATCCCTAAAGGATGAAAGGCAAAGTTGAACACTGAATGTAAAACCAGATGAACTGGCACGAAGCATTTTGTCTGGCTAGCTAATAATTCTGTGAGGCCACTGCCTTCATCATCATCATTTAATGTCCATTGTCGATGCTGGCCTGGGTTGGACGGTTTGACCAGGGCTGACAAGCTGGAGAGCTGTACCAAGTTCCAGTCAGATTTGGCATGGTTTCTACAGCTGATGTCTTTCCAAATGCCAATCACTCAAAGTGTAATGGGTGCTTTTACGTGCTACTATTTCTGACTGTAATTCCATTTAGACATGGAAAGGTCACAGTTATCTCCCTTAGACAAAGAGGTGATATAGTGCAACCTGGAGGAAATAGCCGACAATATCCCTCAAATTACAACCTACAAGCTTCAAAAAAAATAAAATACGGACACTGAATGGGTATCTTTTATTTGATTTCAGTCACTGGACTGCGACCAGACTTGAGCACCGCTATAAAGCGTCGGGCATATTCTATTACATCGAAGTCAGTACTTGTGGGGATTGACGTGCTGTTCGATAAATTAAATAGCAAATGTATCAGATTATATATAATCGAACTCTTGAAGGTGGTGCCCCAGCATGGCTACAGGTTAATGAAACTACTCAAATTATAAACAATATCGTGATTATTTTATCGATTTTGAAAGAAAAAGAAAAATCAATCCGTTTAGAAAGTAAAGGGAAGTAACTGAGTTATCGTGTTCCATCTAAAGAAAAATATAATGGAAAATAAATTAATGGCTTCCATTGATTTTCTCTCACCCACCCTCATTCTACCCTGGAAGTTTTGTCTTCCAATTTCATTTACATCTAGTATTTCTCTTGCGGAATATGACATCGATCGCAGTACTTTGCTGGTTCTTTATTTCTATCGATCATGCAAGGATAAAAGTCCAAGCGGACCGTCATACCTACTCAAGTGTGCCCTCTCCCATCGACTTTGTTTCCTCATAACTTTCAGAAAAATGGATATTTTTAAGTGAAATTTTATATAAATACGTTTCAGGTGGTGTAGAGTCTGGGGATCTTTTTTAAAACGGGGGCCACATTTTTCATTAATGTTTTACGTAGTGTTTTTGGTACCGAAAGACTTTCAAACTTCGTATACTTATCTATTTTGTGTTATAGAACAGAAAAATATTTTTGTATTCCAATTTATTTCATGTAAAAAATTGTCTTATTTCGATAATTTCAACCAATCACTGACAAGTATTCAGTTGTTTACATTTACTCCTTTGGCTGATTAAGCGGTGTAAAGCGTATTTAATCTCCATACCTTCGTTTTATTTGCTTTTTTCATTTTAAATTTGCTTTAACCCTAACCCTATGGTTAGGGTTAGGGTTAGAGTTAGGGTTAATTGTTTCAGAATCGTTTGTTTATGTAGTCGGCACTTAATGTATATCGGCTGAATGGACGTCAGTGATTGGTTGAAATTACAGAAATACGACAACTTTAACATGGAATAATTTATGGATTTCTTTTTTTTTTTAAGAAGACTAAGAGAAAAAGATGTTTTATATGACACATTCTACCAGTGTTCCAATTTTCAAAGTGTTTCGTTAATGAAAAATGTGGCCCCCGTTTTAAAAAAGATCCGAGTCTGGTTATATCGGAATCTGTCGTGAAAAAAGTTGGGCTGAAAGTGGGCTTTCAGTTCTCATAACTTTCGTAAAAATAGGCATTTTTTAATGAAATTTTCTATAAATAGCTTTCACTTTGCGAAGATTATGATTATATCAGAAATTAATATAAAGTAGAAAATGATGGCCTCGCATATACACATACTGACACACGTCACATGAAATTTCTATTTTAAAAAAATGTAATGCGTGTCCGTATGTTTGTATACGAGCCCAACAATTTTATTTCTTATATTAAATTCCGATATAATCATAATTTACACCATCTGAAGCGTATTTGTATAAAATTTCATTAAGAAAATACGTAATTTTCAGGAAGTTATGAGGAAACAAAGTCGAGAAGAGGTACACTTGTGTACATATACAACTGGACCTCATCGTCATCAAAACTTGGACAAGATTATCTCGAGTTACAGAATTTACCAGGTTTCCATGGCATGTAATTGACCGAGTTCATCACATTCCTCCGGGACGGGGCGCTAGTCCATCGCAAAATGACTCATTTACAGTTGAGTGAACTGGAACAAAGTGAAATTAAAGTGTTCTACTTAAAAACACAACGCGCCTCCGTCCGGGAAGCGAAACCGCAATCCTTGTAAGTGCAACGCCCTAAGCACCAGGCCACGCGCCTTCAAAAAGTGGACCACGACAGGATTTGAACTGAAAATGTAAGGAACCAGATCGATTCTGCAAAGATTCTGCTGACCCACCTCCTTTAGGTTGTATATATGACTTTAAATGCCCACACATGCGCGCACACTCGCACGAACATACGGAAGACGTACACAGACACACACACATACATACATACACCCATGCAGGCGACGGATTGACACGGAACTGTAAGAACGCCAGACAGGGTTCCTTGTAGTATTGGGTCCAGCATTCTGAGTTCAAACCCCGTCGTGGCCAGCCTGGGTGGTAGACTTAATCGGCTACCCCGTTTAACACCACCACTATCTGGCACTTTGGGTGTCTTCAGGCGAGTTTATTCCGTTGCGAACATTCGGGCTGGGTTTTCGGTTTTGTATATAACTTTAAAAACCATAATATTTACATAACTACGACCGTGTAGTCAAGACGTTTGTTTCACAACCATGGAGATCCGGGTTCAAACCTACAGCGCAGATCTTCGGGTAAGCGTCTTCGACAGTCTCAATTCACTACCAACCTTGAAAGTGAAAACAGATAGATTGAAGCTTTAACTGGCACTCGACGACGAGTGTTCCAGTTGATCCGATCAACAGAACAGCCTGCTCGTGAAATTAACGTGCAGGTGACTGAGCACTCCACAGACATGTGTACCCTTAACGTAATCCTCAAAGAGATTCGGCATGACACACACAGTGACAAGGCTGTCCCCTTTGAATTACATGTGCTGCTCATTTTTGCCAGCTGAGGGATTGGAGCAACGTGAAACAAAACGTCTTGCTCAAGAAGAATGTGCCGCCAGGAATCGAACTCGTCACCTTATGGTCGTGAACCGAATATTCTAACTACTAAGTCACGCACCTTCACCAGATGGAAGCCTATCGAGTAGGCGATATCTGTTCTATAGGTAATGTTAAACTTTATAAGTCCGGTTTAACACTACCCACCAGATCCTTGGGTGTCTCTTTCGGAATCCACCCACTTGCAAATGTGAGGGGGAAGTGGTGTAGCATGGACAAGGCCACAGGGGCAGTTGCCCTCGATGCAAAATTCTTTGAAGTACAACATTTCGAGAAGAAAAGAAACTCTCTCCCCGCAACAGTTACCCCGCCTCGACAGTTGCAAGTATTACGGGGATAATGGTTCAGCAAAAGATTTTGGTACCATAAGCACCAGTCTTAGAAAGTCCTGGAGTCGATTCATTCGACTAAAAAGGCGGTGCCCCAGCATGGCCGCAGTCTAATGACCGAAAAAAGACAAAAATAATTTTAGGAATTTATTTCTAAGAAATTCAAACATACTTTCCAGATTACCAGAACAAAATGTGACAAGAAAGAAAAATGGTAACGTCTGTTACTAGTAATAATAATGGTTTCAAATTTTCCCACGAGGGCAGAGGTTTTGGGGGATGGGAGGACTCAATTACATCGACCCCAGTGTTCAACTGGTACTTATTTTATCGACCCCGAAAGGATGACAGGCAAAGTCAATCTCGGCGGAATTTAGTAATAATAATAATAATAATACAGAGTACACAACGGTAATTTTCCTGTTGCTTTGCCGCGAAACTAAGAACGATAACATCAAAATTCCTTCCCATCTGTAGAACATACTAGATGTATATACACTGTTACAAGATATGAAGCTGTGACATTGTCAGAGATAAAATTTTGTTTTACAATAAAAAAAAAAAAAGACTACATACCGGCAATTCTCCATTCTGTTGTTTCGCCAAGAAACGGAGGATGATTATTTCTGGCACATTTGTCCCGCTCTTGCAATGTTTATTTCCTCTTCCTAAACCTGCACGGTGCCATTTATCAGGAACCAGATTTCATGAATTTGCTTCGTATGAAGTTCCGTTGGCCATCGATAGCACAGACGTATCCATTGAAAAGAAGAAAAAAATGCATTTCGGCAATCCACTCCTTAAAAAAGCCTTTGTTATATAAAAACTGAAATCTTTTATGATAAACCAAATCACTTTTGTTGCAATCATGGCGCTTCCAACCAGCAGCAACACATTTATGAGAAAATTTTCCTTAAAGTAAAAAAAAAACACTTGACGCGTAATCACAGAGATATGAGTTCGAGTCTCATGGCTGGCCAGTAATGTATTTTTCTGTATTATATGGATAATTTATCCTGATCTCGCTATTTATAGCATTATCACACGTTTGAGAAATAAATTTATTTCTGTTTCTCACAATACATCTCAACGCTTCTAAAAAAAAAAAAAAATTTTTAACTTTGTTTACTTTCATTGTAAAAGTTTTTTTTTTAAAGTTTAAAAAGACAAGTAATCAAGGTAAAACTATAAGGTTTTCCTATTGAATCGGAGGGAATCTTTCGATAAAAGTCTATGACGTCACGAGTGACTTTGTAACAGTTTTCCATTTGCTCGACAGAGGTGAATAGTCAAACACACTCGCACACATATTCACTCCTGACTTATGTCATGTGCAATTTCTTTATTGCCCACAAGGGGCTACTTATGTCATGTACCAATACCGAAACATTACTAAGTAGGAATTTTTCTCGTGCGTAAAAAAAAACAGAATTTTTTAGGGTATGTATATGATTAAGAAATGTAAATTACGAATCTCAAATTTTCAGTTTTGTATCGCAAAAAAAACAAAAAGGTTTATACTTAGCCATCATTAAAAGGCGAACGGAAGAAGTTCAAACTTGAATTCGAGGCAGAAAAAGATATTTTATGCTTCCAAAGCCGAGTATTTTTATAATCTTGGCAACATCTCCACATAGTAAAAAAGCTAAATTTTTATTATTGTACAGGTCCCGTGAGATGAATGTGAATTTCCGATCGCTAGACTGTCGAAAGGGTTCTCACTGCCTCGTAGAGAAAGAAAAGATCAAGGAACCGAGTGGCTGTTTTCTTCTTTAAAGTTTTGTCCCTCCAAAATCAGTACCTTTCTTCAGTAAATACTATTACACCCATTTCATGAAACGGGTGGATAAAAAATAAATTACCATTATTCTAGCCATTCTATACTACATATTTCGGTAGATAAACAGGGTACTAAAAGAACTTTCAAAAGAACACGAGTCAGTAGGAATCCCGGATAAATTTTTAACTATAGTTCTAATGAAGTGTTGAATGTTGGTCAAGCGGTACTACTAAAGCAGCGCGGACCCGAACGCGCAGTCGCGCGTCCGCGCTAGCTAGTCTTGAGTGGTCGATCCTAACCCTAACCCTATCCCTAACCCGCATGTGCAAATGAATACGTGTTTAGGGTTAGGGTTAGGATCGACCACTCACGACTAGCTAGCGCGACTGCGTGTTCGGGTCCGCGCTGCTTTAGTAGTACCGGTCAAGCTAGGGTTTGTCCAAAAGAAAATAAATTGACCACAAAAATTGTTCAAGCAATTTTTTACCGACGTTTTCCAATTTTTATCTGCCCAAATCAAAATGACGGAATGGCTCGTCTTGGAATACCTATTATGGTACGTTTAAGTACAATCTAAGAAACAGTGGGGTATCACTCAAACTTGGGCACCGAACCGTTAATCCGTTAATTAACGACGTTAACATTTTCGTTAACGATTTAACTTTTAAGTTAACTTTGGAAAGCATTATCGGACTTAACTTCCGTTAACTTCAATTTAATTGAAGTCCACGGATTTTATAGTTTTGACACTTTTGAAAGGTGGTTTTAGAACAAAAACTGAATTTTTTTTTTCTTTAATAAAAATTAACGTTAACGGTTTATCGATAACTTCTGCTACATTAGGAAATAACTGATTAACAGTTATCGAAGTTAACTTTTTCGTTAACGGTGCCCACTTTTATTTAGTATCACATAAAAATACACAATTCAACAAACTGAGAGAGAGAGGGAGAGAATGACCGTATTTGCTTACAACTGTTGAACAAGTAAAGGAATGCTCGTGTTCACAGGAGGACATCAGGACAAGACGTGGCTTCACCACAGAGTAATATTCAAGATAAAATAAGCGAAACTACGAAGCAGTAAAATGCGGAGTTGTTGATAAGAGTGTCAAATAAATACAAGAGAAGGCTTGTAGAGCAGCATCCGAAAGTTACGGCGAGCGTTGATGACAGCTAATGCATCGTGCTCTCTCAGGTTGGCTGAAAAAACGATTCTACTCGGCAGACACAGGAAACGGTTATTTATCTGTTGATTTCTAGTTAGTAAACCGATTGGAGATACATGCAATATAACAAGTTAGCGACATCTGTTACTGAAACACAAATCTGCCAAAAGTAAATTCCCAAACCTAGAACGAGGGGAATATGTAGGGGTCACAATAGCCTGGCACCGCCTGGATTCGCGGTTATAGAGAAAAGCCATTCATTTACCCAAGATAACACGCAAGAGAATCCAGCTCAGAACCAAGTGGTTGAGAACAAACAAACCGTATTTGAGAAGCATTAAGTTTTCTAGAATATGCGCTGCTGAAATTGGGATGCGTCATTACCGATGCGACTTTTATACAATCACATACGGTTTGCTAGTTTATATATTCTTTATCTTTCAGTCCAGAGCACTGCGACCATGCTGGAGCACTGCCTTGAAAGGGCTTTTAGTCGAATGAATCGACCCCAGTATTCTATCGTTGTTTTGCCAAACCGCTAAGTTACGGAGACATAAGCCAACGCCTGTTGTCAGCGATGGTGGGGATAAACACACACACATATACATTTGTAACCGAGGCAAAATGTGTAACTGATCTTTCGTTATTTTCTCCCTGTCGGTTTGAAATCATTCCATTGCAAGCATTGCATCAGTATGGCAAATTATAATGAAATAAAGTATTGCTTCAGTATTTTGTATTGTTGCATCATCTTTAGGAGTAAAAATTGGTCAGCATAGTTGTTGAAGGTGAGTCAATCCGAAAAAGTGAGGTGATTTTCTCTTCTAGAAATATTTCCTTGACTTTGACCCGATTATAACTGAGGTTGCCAATAAAAAAAAAACTGGATAATTTTGATATGTATGAATGTTTTCTCCAGAAAACAGAGTAGAAAAATTAACCTTATCTTGACTTACTCATTTTACCCCAGCCAAATTTGTCTTTTAATCTGCTCAAAGAGAACGGCAATAATTTTCTGAAATAGTGATCAGATTAAATTGTTTTTATAACAAGGAGAGGTTGCTAAAGGAAGATAAAAGGTTTTGAGGTCACCATTTTAGGTTTGTTGACACCACCACCACCTTAACGTTGTCCGTCGGTTATTGGGTCGACAAAAAGTTGCTCTCACGTCGGGTTGACTCCGTGGTTGCTGGTTGAAGATGATGTCGGCGACGGTAGTTGTTGATAGCAGTGTGTGGTACACAGACGTCACCTACTGTGTTGGATAGCTGTCGGGTAATAACAGCAGCTCGGCTTTGTTCAATAAAGCTTTATCCACAGCAGTGTGCGTTACAGATGAATTGCCTTGCAAAGAGATGTACAGTGTTTAATAGAGATGTCTCTGGTGTGTTAGCAGTGAATGAATGTTCATTTCTTTATTACCCACGAGGGGTCGACAAAGAGGGACATGCATCACATTGGGGACACATAACAATTGCACAAAATATAATTAAATTAAAATTAAATAAAATGTATGATATAATGAAAGATGGAAAAAATGTGAAAATGAAAATGGTGTTACTTGCCCCGCCAAGTAACATCACTTGTTTCCTTTCCTCTATTCTCCATTATGTTTAAGCCAAATCTCTTTTTCAGTTCTTTAAATTCAATAAACTGTGGCAGCTTTTCCTTGTCAAAAATCAACCTTCCACACTTCGCAATCCACATTGTGTCCTCTCTACTTTCATCTTTTGCTGTTCCATTAATAATAGCACCACACCTTCCACACCTACATCAACATGAACCGTGTTCTCCCGTTCAATTGCCTTTTCAAACAGGTTTTCATCTATGGGGGGGGGGGGGGGTTGCGCGGCATTGTATGAATGTGATCTTTTCTTTTGCTTTTGTGATGGAGGGGAATGGGAAGGCCTAGTGTTTGCAGGGCGAGGGTGGGAAAAGAGGGTATGGGTGGGTCTTGGGTAGTTGTTGGGTGAAGTTTTGTGTGTATCTTCTCTTTCTTTTCCCTTCCCATTCTTCCTCTTTTTCTGGAAACATTTCTTCCCCCCTCTTGTCCTTCCCGAGGCTTCTCTTGTGTCTTGCATTTCTTCCACTCTTTTATTTGGTGGAGGGCATTTAGCTCTGACGTGGCCCTTCTGACCACATTTAAAACAGCGCAGTGTTCTGCCCTTCACCCTTACATGCATCATGATTTCGTTTATAGTCACCGTTTCTTCTTTTGCCTCATTTGAACCTTGAACTATCATGTTTAAAACTTGGCCTTTTCAATTCACGCTTTTCGTCTTAGTGGCCTGGAGCACCACTATTTTGCCCTCGGTCTCAGCCAAGACAGCAGCCGCTATCCAGGCCGGACTTCAATTTCTCCAAATGTCGACCCTCTGGCAAGATATGTTATTTCTTGCCAGATTGGCCTCAGCATTTTCTCTACTTGCTCTGTTGTCATGTGGTCAATTTTTCCTTTCTTAATCGAGGAGGTCTTGAACATTATCGTTCTGTCTTTCATTATGTTTCTCGTTTCATGCGGAGGGGGTCACTTGCACGTTGTAACCGTCTCGACTTAATAGTTTATTGAATTTATCCATTTCGTTCACACATTGTCGTCCGATTATCGATCTACGTCTGCGAACTTCCACTTTCCCAATTCCTTGACCATAACCTCAATAGTTCTTCTGATGTTTACAACTCTGATCCGCTAAGGTCTGAGTAAAATAAATTCCTTTTGCTAGCCATCACTAACCCTCAATGAGAGAAAGCACAACAAACTGCTGCAAAGCAGCACACAACAATCAAAACTTCAAAGCAACTTAACAGGCAAACTGAACAGTTAATTCGAAGAGGACAACACTAGAAACTCGTTCTTTGTGTAGAAACTAGTGACCACTTTCCGTCTTTATGTAAAGGGCAGTGAATGAATGTGTGAAGACATTAGTTGTGCTTTGAATATACAGAGACTTAAAAGTAGTCTTTCTAGTTAGCACGAGATAACGAGATGGAGTTTGGTCCGTTCTGCTGGCGCACGTGGAAGATTGATATCGTGTGTAAGACCAGCGTTAACGCGATAGAACAGAACCGCAGGTCTGGAGTCCTTTAGAAGCGAGACAAGGAACTCGGTTGACTATGGCTGCGACTACATTATATAAATGACAATCGGACGTGTCAGAGAACGCTTGCTCGAGGGAGCCGGTCTATTCACCAACACAGACTGAATAGAGCTGTAAACCAACAGTGTCGTTTGCGCATACTCGGAGATCCAAAAATTCACTTTTAAACAACTGCTAATAGACATGCTACACTTAATGCGTGTAAGGGAAGGCCATTTGATAAGCTGATAAAGTTTTTGTAAGGTAAAGAATATATTTTGTCTCAAAGTCAAAAATGTAGTAAAAACCTCAACACCCGCCCATATATTTATGTTCACATACGACGGGCTTTCGGTTGCCGTCTACCAAATCATCTCGCGTTTTGGTCAGCACTGGGCTACCAAAAGAAATACTTGCCTAAAGTACCATGAAATGGGACTGAACCTGGAGCCATTTGGTTGGTAAGCAAACTTACCACGCACCCCGCATTTAGATATTTCCTTAAGCCTACGGTAGTAAAGTAGAATTAACAGTTTTGTACACAGACAACACAAAAACCGAGGGTCCATTCCGAATTTACAAATCAAAGTAAAAACAATAAAAAAAAATAAAAAATAAAAAAAAAAAACCACGGTCCGCGCAGTTTCTGTTACATAAAAGATTGAGAAAGGAAGGATATTTGTGGGGCAGATATTCACCTGGGAACATTAGTGACATAAGTGAAATGAGATCAAGCAGGAACCGAACGCTTTCCTGTATCTCAACAGTTATTAACTTAGTGACAGAACTAATTAGCAATTAAGACTATTGAAATACACACATCGCTATCTGAAGTATTTGAGGACAAGAAATGCAGGTGATGGAAAACAATGGGATAGAAAATAAGATTTTAAAGATTCATCTATATTAATTCTTGTTCATACAATTGGGAATGTAGTGTTTAATATTGTGGAATGTTTCGGTAAAGGAAAACAAATGAAGCGAATGGTTTTGGTATCACCGAGAAATCGTTGCTAAGAGGTTTTTTTTTTTTTTTTTTTTTTTTTGCCAGATTAGGAACATGATCTGGTTTTAAACTTAGTATAAAAAGAAAATCGATTCCAGTACTTGTCTGGTACTTTATTTTAGATCAACGCCAGAAGGATGGAAAGTGAAGATGTACCAAGATGATCAAACATTTGTAGATTAAAAGAAATGAAATGTTAAAATTCCTTTCCTGTAAATATCTTCAGTTGAATTCTTTTCCAATCAATGAGGTTAGGTGGTGATGTGCATGGAGAGAAGAACCCAAAATATCATACAAACTTTAAAAATAAAAGAATTCTGCAAAGTCCGAATTTGAAATTCATAGAAAATAATCAAACGTCTTTTGGTTCAGAACCAAATTTCTTTGGTTCATCCTTACAAATATCGTCGGCATCATGAACTGACAACGGCGAGATAAATCGAAATGACAATTTCCTGAGACGTTTTAGGCTGACATAATTAATGATCTTCGCACGAGATTTCTGTGTAAATAGCTTCAACTCAAATTCTTCGATTGAAATTAAACAAGAAATTTTATGAATAAAAGAAGACCTGTTTGATTTTGGGTATTTCCGGCCATGGCGACGAACTATTCTGCTGGGACGATAACGCTTTGGTTTTACTACTCCTTTCGTTTTGGTTCGTCTTTTAGCAACATTGCTCAAAGATTTTCCAGTAGAATCTGTTGGTTGTAGCTTCCGGCTGACCATTTCTCTAAACTGACCGCAAACCTTGACAGTGTAGCCTTGATAATTTGTCTTTTTATCAATCATTTAAATAATAAATCGTTGACATTTGAAGTTAGTGTTGGTAGGGAAAGTCCATTAGATGCGGCAGGAGTAAATAAAATTTATGCAACTAAAATGTACCTGATAAAAGAAAGGTTACGGTTTCGAATAAAGCAAAAGTTCTTCGACCGTTTACAAAATAGCTTGAAGGTGGTGCTGAAACAGGGAAGCAGCGGACCAAGTACAATTCAGATTATATAAAATTATATTATATTATATAAAATTTATATATGTATATATATATTTAACATGTACACTAGCGCAGACCTGTAAAATGATTTATTATACATTAAAATAAATTATTTTTCCATGTTGTTGGCAGTGAAACGATCGTAACTTCATGGATATCAACTGGTGAAGTATATACATTGATTTCATACCTCCAGACTTTCTTTATATTGTGTGTGTGTGTGTGTGTGTGTGTGTGTGTTTGTGTGTGTGTGCAATGGTTAATTCGACAAAATATTAAAAAATTTTTTTTTTTTTTGTCGAACTAAGGTTGCAAATTATCAGAATCGTTACCGTGCCGGACAAAATGCTTAGCAGCATTTGTTCCGATTTTACGTTCTGATTTCAAATGCATCTGCGATCGACTTTTGCTTTCCATCTTTTTGAGCACTGGAAGAGGAGGTTGGTCGATTACACGGGCACCAGTGCTTGACTAGTCCTTCTTCTATCGACTCCCATAACGATCCTGCCAGCTCGCCACCTTAATAATACTTCTAATAATAGTTATTTCTTTATTGACCTCAAAGGGTTTACATTAAGAAAAACATGGAGGACAGCGTAGGGCAAAACATTGAGCGTGCGTATGGGTTAGTGTGAGGGTTTTCTGTGTAAACAGGTGGGACAAAAAAATGTAATAATATTTTAACAATGAGTATTTCTCAGCAGGGAGGAAACGTTTGAGGGCTACTCATAGAAAAACCCCACAGAACCACGAATGTCCTGATTTCTAGCACAGGTACCTTCTTTTCTCAGGTCCTTATTTCTGATTTACAGGTGTATACTCAGGGCAGGCTCATCATTCACTCACACCTTGCTCGCCACTCTCAACCACCTTTCAACAAAATGGCTAAAA
This sequence comes from Octopus bimaculoides, assembly GCF_046866305.1. Taxonomy (NCBI): domain Eukaryota; kingdom Metazoa; phylum Mollusca; class Cephalopoda; order Octopoda; family Octopodidae; genus Octopus; species Octopus bimaculoides. The sequence goes on from NC_142928.1 coordinate 195,497,345, forward strand.
GGCAACACCCCCCTCTCCACTCTTATTTTCTTCTTCAAGTGAAACTTGAAGGAATTTATGAAGAGTTGGCCAAAAAGGAAAGTGTTTGCCTTCAACCTCTCCAATGTCATCCTCCATACAATCTCTTTCGTCATGACCAACAGGAATAAAGAAACCGTCTGCCCTTCCGGGTTCAAAGAAGGCGGCGGGGCAGTCTTCATGATGGAATCAGTTGATAGCCGGATCCGTCACAAACACCCATAGGTTCTCTCTTTTTTATGGAGGACGGATGGATCTCCGTCGCTTTTAGAGATGAAGATTCAGTTTTTCGATCAGCTGAATTATCTTCTCTTTGAATTAAATATTTCAGTGGTTGAGTATTCCGCAGACACATTTACCATTAACGTAATTCTCAGCAAGACTCAACGCAACAAAGTGTGTAACGAGATTGTAGCATTTGAATTACGGGTATAATGCACCCGACAGGCCTAAGGCGATGCACAGTGGGATCACGTCATAGCTGCGAAACGAACTATTTAAACCTTGGGCCATATTGGACCTGTACACTTACATAAAAGTTCAATTCTCGGTGTTTTAACTAAGATCAAAGGCTAGTTAACAATTTGGAAAACTGTAATCACGATACGTACATCTATTTTCTTGAGTTACAATCAATCAATCTCTCTCTCTCTCTCTCTCTCTCTCTCTCTCTCTCTCCCTCTCTCTCTCTCTTTCTCACTATGTATACATTTTTTTATCCTTTACTAGTTTGTTATTTGATTGTGGCCATGCTGGGGCATCGCCTAATAGAATTTTAGTCAAACGAATGAATCCCAGTACTTACCTTTTTAAAAGCTTGGTATTTATTTTATCGGTCTCTTGCCGAAACGATAAGTTACGGGGACGCAAACACACCAGCACCGGTTGCCAAGCACACACACACACACATGTATATATACATAAAGTTGGAATTTACAAAAAAAAAACAAAAGACGAAGACAGGTGTGTAAACAACAAACAGATGTATAAGTTTAACGCACGGGAGGTGAGAAAGTCTTTTACGTTTCGAGCCTACGCTCTTCGATAGAAAGGAACAGAGAAATAAACAGGGAGAGAAAATAATAAAGGTTTAGTGGCTAGCGATCTATCATGGCGAATATATATATATATATATATATGTGTGTGTGTCTGTGTGTGTGTGTGTGTGTGTGTGAAGGCGCATGGCTCAGTGGTTAGAGCGTCGAGATTACAATCGTGAGGTTGTGAGTTCGAATCCCGGACTGGGCTGCGTGTTGTGTTCTTGAGCAAGACACTTTATTTCACATTGCTCCAGTTAACTCAACTGTAGAAATGAGTTGCGACGTCACAGGTGCCAAGCTGTATCGGCCCCTTTGCCTTTCCCTTGGATAACACTGGTGGCATGAAGAGGGGAGGCCTGTATACATGGGCGACTGCTGGTCTTCCATAAACAACCTTGCCCGGACTTGTGCCTGGGAGGGTAACTTTCTAGGTGCCATCCCCTGGTCAGTCATGACCGAAGGGGGTCTCAGCATATATATATATATATATATATATATATATATATATATATATATATATATATATATATATATATAATACAAAGAATATATATACATGTATACACACATATATGTATATACTTACATCTACATGTGTATATATATGCATATCAGGGTACAGGACGTTAGAACAATGAACTACAGACAACGGAACGAACACATAGGAAAACGGAAAGCCACTTGGAATATTCCTTCATCAGCTGTCTCTATTCTAACCTGACGTTTCGAAGATAAGACAGAACGTACTCTAGAATAGTCTCTTCTTGAGTAGTGGATCAACCCACTACACAGAGGATTCCAAGGTGGCAAACACAAACCAAGACAGGAAAAATTGGTCAGTGAAAACAACATTCAAAAGCCGTACGGCCAAACGCGAATCTGAGGTAGAACGCTAGTAGTTCGTCTTGCCTTCACAGCGGCTGGAGTGAAAAGAAAGCTGACCACAGGTCAAAGAGAGCAGAGAGGATGGTGGAGGGAGGAAGTGGAACAGGGAGGAAGGGACAGAAGGGTATAGCAGTGAAGTAGAGGCCAGGACAGAAGGGTATAGCAGTGAAGTAGAGGCCAGGACAGAAGGGTATAGCAGTGAAGTAGAGGCCAGGACAGAAGGGTATAGCAGTGAAGTAGAGGCCAGGACAGAGGGATAGATATAAAGATAGAGGAAGACAGATAGATAAATAGATAGAAAGATAGATAGATAGATAGATAGATAGAAAGATAGAAAGATAGAGTCACGTCAGAATAATAAAGTAGACTTACTTGCAAAAAAGGACGTGTGCGTTCAATAATGTAATAATACAAAGAATATATATACATGTATACACACATATATGTACATACTTACATCTACATGTGTATATATATGCATATCAGGGTACAGGACGTTAGAACAATGAACTACAGACAACGGAACGAACACAGGAAAACGGAAAGCCACTTGGAATATTTCTTCATCAGCTGTCTCTATTCTAACCTGACGTTTCGAAGATAAGACAGAACGTACTCTCTCTCTCTCTCTCTCTATCTCTCTCTCTCTCTCTCTATATATATATATATATATATATATATATATATATATATATATATATACACACACACACGAATGACTTCTTTCAGTTTCTCTCTGCCAATCCACTCACAAGGTTTTGGTGCCACGCAATGAGATTGAACCCGGAACCATGTGGTTGGAAAGCAAACTTCTTACCATACACACACATATACATATATAACCTCTGCTATGACCACCCTACCAACACTTAAATGACCAACAACACCAACAGGATAAACGACTAAAATAAAAACAATGACGTGAGATAATGTGGGGAACCGAGTGCATTTGAAAAGTTGAATGAAATGCCTTTGATCTTGCAATTAACAAGAACAATACAAACACCGCCGTTTATGACAATACCCGCCGCCATCACCGTCCTCGCCAACACGAAGATCAGTACAATTAACACTTCCCACTGCCATTACTAATCCACCAAATTTTGAGTAACTTACTGGCAACAATAATAATAGTACTAATGATTTGTAAGTACGTGGTATTTCGTTATACAACCATAATATATTCTTTTCTAGTCTTGGCACAAGGCCCGGAATTTTGGGGGAGGGGCCAGTCGATTAGATCGAACTCAGTACGCAACTGGTACTTAATTTATCGCCCCCCCCCCCCCCCAAGGATGAAAGGCAAAGTCGACCTCGGCGGAATTTGAACTCAGAACGTAACGACAGACGAAATACCGATTTCTTTATTAGGCATAAAGCCCTAAACACAGATGCGGACACCACAAGGACAGATAAGACCACAGTGGGGACAAAAAACATAAAACGAATGTAAATGGGATGAAATTATATAATAATGAAAAAAATGAAAATGGCCACACGGGCCCCACTCCCATGTGGTACCATTTCAACCATTATATATACTGTCTACAATTGTTCTTTTTTTTTTCCAACTTTATCACCATTATTTTCCTAAAAATAACATCATTTAACATACATAATTTTTCTCTTTTAGTAGAACTTCATCATCAGTGGTTCAATATCTCTCAGATTCACTACTGGTGGCAACTCCTTGAATTCTACCTCCACTCCTGGTGGGTCAACGCTATCTCCACACATCAGAATTGCCTTCATATCGTCTGCGTAGACGTATGAAGGCACCTTCACTCTTACTATTGAATGAAACTTATTTATAACGAACGTTAAACGATGATGATGATGATGATGATGACACTCATAACCTTTTTTTTTTTTTTATATCTTCAATCACATCATTTACAAAGACGTATTTGTATACAAAACTTTGTAACTTTCAGTGCTGACTCTAAATTCTGTAGAAAATCTGTAGAGATAAACTTTAAAATACTTAATGTAACCATTGTGCATGTTACCAAGCCATACTAGCTTCTGTGTGATGACCAATTGTACTACTGTACTTAGTAGAAAATCTGAGCTTTGTCTGTAGGCAAAGGAAATTACTATGAAAATGTTTCGGTCTATTAGTTAAGACTACATTATTTTATGTTTCTCTCGGCGCTAAAACAACAGACTAAGTGTAGAGATACCATCTTTGGGAAGCATTTTGGTAAGATAATAATAGTAAGAGTCACCATAAAAGATCATCAAATACAGTGATACCAGACAATCACAAAGACTATGTAATAGTGTTATGACAAAGATTTCAACAACAAATGGTGTCTTCTTTTTTAACATCCGTTTTCCAATGTTTGCATGGGTAAAATAGAGTCTATTGAGGAAGATGTTTAAAGTTGTTTTAAACAACCATCACCATTATACAATCAATGTCATCCATTTCCAATCTTCCATGAAAACGTTGCCACCGCTCTCCTTCGCATCCGGCGCTGCGGCCGTGTCCAGCTGCCGCCCCCTCGCGGGGCAGTCGCGGCATGGTTGCAGTGACCCAGTCAGCTCAGCCCGGCGGCAGCACACCATTGTGCCCGGGCCAGTTGGTTGGCGAACACAGCGCTTCTTAGAGGGACAGGCGGCAGAAAGCCGCACGAGGCGGAGCGATAACAGGTCTGTGATGCCCTTAGATGTTCAGGGCCGTATGCGCGCTACACTGGAGGTATCAGCAGGCACCTTTTCCCCAGCCCCAGAGGGTCGGGAAACCTCTGAACCATCTCCTATGATAGGGATCGGAGCCTGGAACCAACCCCGTGAACGAGGAATTCCCGGTAGGTGCGGGTCATCAGCCCACGTCGATTACATCCCTGCCCTTTGTACACACCGCCCGTCGCTACTACCAATCGAACGGTCAAGGGAGGTCCTTGGATCTGGCCAATGAGTCTGCTTACGCGCAGCGGCATTCCGCGCTGTTGTATTCTCTAATGGCCCAGAGAAGACAACTGAACCCGATCACTTAACGTCTGTTTTCCATGCTGGCATGGGTTGGACGGGTTGATTGAAAACTGGTAAACTGCACCAGGTTCCAGTCTGATTTGGTCTGGTTTTCTACAGCTGGATGCCCTTCCTAATGCCAACCACTCCGAGAGTGTAGTGGGTGCCTTTCATGTGCCACTGGCACGAGTGACAGTTGCAAAATACTGGCATTGGCCACAACTATGATCTCACTTGGCTTCACAGGTCTTCTCAAGCACAGTATATTGCCAAAGGTGTCTGTCACTTGTCACTGCCTCTGTGAAGCCCACTGTTTGAAGGGTGCTTGTTATGTACCACCAGCATGGCAGCCAATTACACAACACTGGCCACAACTACAATTTCACTTGGCTTGACAGATCTTCTGAAGCACAGTATATCGCCCAACATTTCAAGGGTGCTTTTTACTTGCCACCAGCACAAGTGCTAATTATATGACACTGGGATTAGCCACAACTGTGATTTCACTTGGCTTGATGGATCTTCTCAAGCACAGCATATCGCTAAAGGTCTTGGTAACTTACCATTGCTTCTATGAAACCTAAAGTTCGAAAATCATGCTTCACCACTTTGTCCCATGTCTTCCTGGGTCTACCTCTCCCACAGGTTCCTTCCACAGTTAGAGATCGGCACTTCTTTACACAGCTGTCCTCATCCATACGCAACACATAACCATGCCAGTGCAGTTGTCTCTCCTGCACACCACATCTGATACCTCTTATGTCCAACTTTTCTCTCAAGATATTTACACTCTTTTGAACATTGACTTTGCCTTTCATCCTTTCAAGATCGATAAATTAAGTACCAGTTGTGTACTGGGGTTCATCTAATCGATTGACTCCCTCCCCCAAAATTCCGGGCCTTGTGCCAAGAGTAGAAATGAATATTTAAGGCCACAAGCTGGTAGAATTGTTAGCAAGCCAGACGAAATGTTTAGCGGTATTTCGTCTGCCTTTACATTCTGAGTTCAAATTGTGCAGAGGTCAACTTTGCCTTTCATCCCTTCGGGGTCGATAAATTAAGTACCAGTTACGCACTGGGGTCGATCTAATCAACTGGCTTCCTCCCCAAAAATTTCAGGCCTTATGCCTAGAATACAAAATAGTATTGTATTATTTGTAAGGCGGTGAGCTGGCAGAAACGTTAGCACACCGGGTGAAATGCTTAGCGGTATTTCGTCAGTCTTTATGTTCTGAGTTCAAATTCTGCCGAGGTCTACTTTGCCTTTGATCCTTTTGAGATCAATAAATTAAGTACCAGTTCCGTACTGGGTCCATCTAATTGACTGGTTCCCTCCCCCAAAATTCCAGGTCGTGTGCCTAGAGTAGAAATTAATATTTAAGGCTGCAAGCTGGACAAAATGCTTTGCGGTATTTCGTCTGTTTTCACGTTCTGAGTTCAAATTGCGCCGAGGTCAACTTTACCTTTCATAGTCAATAAATTAAGTACCAGTTGCGTACTGAGGTTGATCTAATCAACTGGCTCCCTCCCCAAAAATTTCAGGCCTTGTGCCAAGAATAGAAAAGAATAATGATCGATAAAGCACAATTCAATAATAAATAAACCAAACACAAACAAAGCACAACCACAAATTATTGGTATTTTATTTGATTTATTCAAATTATCCGAATTATTATTATTATTATTATTATTATTATTAATTCTCCTTCAGCATCTTTAATCAGCATCTTTGAACTCATTTCTTTCTTTCATTGACTCCGACAATTCCAGATATTACAAATTATAGTGTGTCTCAACTGATCAATAGGTTCTATTAGATAAAACCTTATAAAAATCGTTTAGATAATTTTTTTTTTTGTTCCAAAGTTAATTTTGAAATGTTCACTGTCTCCTTTTTTTGTATTTATTTGAAAAAAGGAAAAAAAAAAAAAATTCAAACATTTTATACAACCAAAAGGAACGAACAAAACCAACTTTCCAGTCCAACATAAGACAAAAGAATTAAGAATTAAGAATAATATTCCAAAATATAAAGCAGAGAATATATTTAAAACTGTAAAGATTAAAAAAAACTATTACATGTGTATATATATATATAAACATTGTTTTCACACACACACACACACACACACTCATGTGCATGTCTACATGCATAGATTTAAGCACACACACATGTATAAATATATTCATGTGCATCATTCCATGTACATTTATTTATATATATATATATATATATATATATATAAAAACACACAGACGCACACACATATATGTATGTGCTTTAGACATATATATATATATAAACATACTTGTATATATACATATACATAAATACATACATGTGTATAAATATGTACGAGTGCACACACACACCCACACACACACACAACACACAGAGTACGGATTCCATGCAATAAGACCTTATCCGTTCACCCATCCTTTGCTGATGTATCCCTTGTTTCTCTCAGTTTCTGAATGAATTGACTTTGATGTCAGTTTTTGTTGTTTGAAGGGAAAATGGTAAGTGAGAAACTTAGAGAAGAAGCATTGAGAAGCATCAGCTGGGAGTGACTGTGTGTGTGTGCATGTGGGTGCATATATATATATATGTATATTTGCATACATGTATGTATCCACATATATATATATATATATATATATATATATATATAAAAATACATATATGTATATATATATATATAAATATATGTACGTATATATACATACATATATGTATACACATATATATACTTATATATATACACACACATATATGTTTATATATATGTATGTATGTATGTATGTGTATTGTGTATTGTTCGCTTGTTAGTAGGGTGAACCAAAAAGTACTCAGTATGGCAAGAACTAGATATCATTTAATGAATACAGAATTTATACATGAACTACTTCAAGTTTCATGCTTGAATGACGTAGCAATAAGACAGGTGTATAGAGTGTGCCATGCATGACCCAGCAATTGATCAGACTCAAATGACATGGGCACTCCATGAAAAAAAGAAAAATGAGTAAAAGAAATGGTTTTCTTGTGATACTTTTCTTGTTTCTTCTTGCATTTCCTCATGGAGTAAGTAGGTCACCTGAGCCCAAATGGTTGCCAGGTCAGTCATGCATGGAACAGTATATAAGGTTTGTCTTTTTAGTGCATTATCAAAGAATGAAACTTGAAGTAGCTCAAGTATAAATCCTGTGTTCATCAAATCATCTGTGTGTGTGTGTGTGTGTGTGTGTGTATGTAAGTATGTATATATGTATGTATGTGTATATATGTATGTATGTGTATATATGTATGTATATATTATATGCATATGTATATATATGAATGCATATGTACGTATATTTATATGTATGTTTTTAGATATATATAGATAGATTTACATATGTACGCGCATATATATATGTATATATTTATACATGTGTATATATACATATATATATACATGCATATGTAGATACATACATATATATACATGCATACATACATACATATGCATACATATATATATATATATATATACATGCATACATATATATATAAATGCATACATACACACATATATATATATACATGCATACATACATATATATACATGCATACATACATACATACATAATGCATACATACATATATATACACACACACACATATGCATGCCTACATATTACATATACACCTGCATATGCACACATGCAAGTACACATATATTTGCTTAATCTCACAACATCCATGTCTATAACACACACACACACACACACACTGTTTACAAATCAATATTTTCCATTCCATAATGTTGATGATATAGCTGTTGTTCTTATTCTTGTTCTTGACCACACTTCAAGATTTTGGCCATTTTTAGTAATTCCATCGTGATGTTGTGGCCATCATTATCGGTCAAATGATTCTGCATAGAGTGGCTGTAAGGAAGGTATTAAAGATGACCTCAGTGTGACCTTTTTGTCAGTCAGGTCTCAAGATTTCTGGACAGTCAACACATTAAACTCGGTTCCTTCAGAGTTGGACTTTATTGGCTGGAAAACACAGACAACAGACAAGTTACTGTAGAGTTTCATGCAAGACACTTGCTTTCAAACAATGACAAAAAAACAACAACAATGTCAATCGTTGGATTGGCAGGTGAAATAAGAGCACAAAGTAGTGGTGGGCAGCAGAAATCATGTGACTATGCACCATTGTTGAAATAACAGGATTGAAAGAATATTTGCACAGTGTGATCGTCACCAACGTCACCTTCCTGGCACTTGTGCCAGTAGTACGTGAAAAGACATTCGAGCGAGATCGTTGCCAGTGCCACTGGACTGGCTCCTGTGCAGGTGGCATGTAAAATACACCATTTGAGCATGGCCGTTGCAAGTACTGCCTGACTGGCCTTCGTGCCGGTGACACGTAAAAGCACCCACTACACTCTTTGAGTGGTTGGTGTTAGGAAAGACATTCAGCTGTAGAAATTCTGCCCGATCAGATTGGAGCCTGGTGTAGCCATCTGGTTCACCAGTCCTCAGTCAAATCGTCCAACCCATGCTAGCATGGAAAGCAGACGTTAAACGATGATGATGATGACACACATAAACATGTGAATTTAATGCATAGCTAGGTGTTCACCAAGGCTCAGTCCTCAGCCCCCTCCAATTCATTCTTGTCATACAGGCCGTAATAGAGGAATATAAGACTGGAAGTACATGGGAACTACTGTTCTCATGACAGAATCTTTAACAGAACAAGAAAAGAAATTCCAGTTGTGGAAGCAAAACTTGGAGTCAAAGGGCCTTAAGGTTAACTTTGCAAAGACCAAAGTCCCAGTAAGCAAGAAATCAAACAGAACCCTACCCCTTTTTCGAACAGGACCCATAACCCCTGTTCAATATGTAGAAAGGGCGAAGGTAGAAATTCCATTTGGTGTACCAAATGAAAGCTATGGATACACAAGAAGGCAGTGTTTGCATGTGGACGATGTACAGGAACCATAAAGACTACAGATACATGGGAAACTGATTTCCTCAAATGCCTCAGAGGCTTTCTGGTGGATAATAATTACTGCTGACCTAGTTAGGTGACCTAAATTAGCAGTGGAGGAGGATGTTCCAAAAGTGTAATTGCTAGAATAAGAATAGGATGGAGAAAATTCAGAGAAATTTTACTTCTATTGGCAATCAAAGGTCTCTCTCTCTCTCTCTCTCTGAGTAAGAGGAAGATTGTACAATGCATAGACACAAACAGCAATTCTACATAGTAGTGAGACGTTAGCCTTGAATGAAGATGATATGCAAAGACTAGAGAGGAATGAAGCTAGTGCCATCCTTCATTAGATGTGAAATGTCAGTATACAAGTGAGACAGAGTGTGCTAGTCTACGTAGAGAAAAGTTGGGCATAAGAGGAATTAGAAGCAGTGAACATGAGAGAAGACTGTACTGGTTTGGTCATGTGATGTGAATGGATGAGGACAGTTGCATAAAGAAGTGGCAATCTCTTAAAGTGGAAGGAAGTTCTGGAAGCAGGAGACCCAGGAAGACATGGGACAAAGTATTGAAGGCCAATCTCAAAATGCTGAGCCTTACAAAAGGAGATGATAATGGGCTGAGATATCTAATGTTTTGCTATACTGAAGAAGATTTGCCCACCACATCAGAATTGTTATCCGAAAAACCACCTTGGTAATGTTTGTCAATGAGGTTTTTTGTTCCATTAATCTTCTTCCACACCTGCATTTCATATCCTAACAACCATCACTTCCCCTATCCCCTGAAAGCAGAACAGGTATATATTACATCCCCTGGCTTTCTCATAACTACTGCAACCCCTGCTTCCAAATAATTTTAAATCTTATTAATTAATTTTCTGAAGGTCTGGAATTGAAACAGCTGTAAGAGATGTAGTCAATTTTTTTCAGAGCAGCTAACTGGCTTCCGTGCCAGTGGCACGTAAATAGCACCACTTGAGCATGATCGTTACCGGCGTTGCCTTACTGGCACGTGAAAAAAACATTCGAGTGAGATCATTGCCAGTGCCGCCGGACTGGCTCCTGTGCAGGTGGCACGTAAAATACACCATTTGAGCGTGGCCGTTGCCAGTACTGCGTGACTGGCCCTTGTACCGGTGGCACGTAAAAGCACCCACTACACTCTTGGAGTGGTTGGCGTTAGGAAGGGCATCCAGCTGTAGAAACTCTGCCAGATCAGATTGGAGCCTGGTGCAGCCATCTGGTTCACCAGTCCTCAGTCAAATCGTCCAACCCATGCTAGCATGGAAGGCGTACGTTAAACACTGATGATGAATAAACTATTGTCTCTCTATTTTCTTATCTTAGTGATATATATATATATATATATATATATATATATATATATGTATGTATGTCCCCGTGTCTATAAACATCTAATTATCTGTATATGTCTACATGAAAGGGAAAGTGCTTGTGCATACAACATACCTGGTTCGCGTTGATCTTCCATTCATCATCAACAAGGAAGCGATATAAATATTCACCAACATCAAGGTCAAGGTTCAGCATGAAAGCCTCTTCACTGCAATAAAGTTGAGAAAAACAGGAAGTGAATAACAGATATGGGGGGGGGGGCATAGCTTTTAACATATATCGTTTTGTTCCTGTGTAACCCCAGGTCAGACATGACCTGAACAGGCCTGGAAGATTAGAAGCACTGGCATGGTTGTGTGGTTGAGAAACTTGCTTTACAGCCACAAGGTTTCAGGTTCAGTCCTACTGTGTGTCACTTTGGACAAGTGGCTTCTCCTATAGCCCCAGGCTGACCAAGGCCTTATCAGTGGATTTGGTAGACAGAAACTAGAAGAAGGAAGCCTGTTGTGTGTACATATGTGCATGTGTGTGTGTGTGTGTGTGTGTGTGTGTGTGTCTATGAATGTCTTGATGCCAGGGCCGCCTGACTGGCTCCCGTGCTGGTGGCAAGTAAAAAGCACCCACTACACTCTCGGAGTGGTTGGCACTAGGAAGGGCATCCAGCTGTAGAAACATTGCCAGACCTCAGTCAAATTGTCCAACCTATGCCAGCATGGAAAACGGACATTAAAAGACGATGGTGATGATGATATATATATATATATATATATATATATATATATAATTTGAAAACAGGATAAAATCTTGTAAGAATTTATCAAATAGCCAGCCTGAAAAAACCTTGTAAGGGAAAAATTATAATTATTCCCTCAAGATATATTTATTTATATTAAGGGCATTACTACACTAGAATGCCTGATGCTATGAGGGACTATTAAAATCAAAACTACCATAATAAATACATTCATTATTATTATTCATAATAAATACATTTATTATTATTCATTATTATTCATTATTTAATAGTCCCCCATAGCATGAGGCATTCTAATGTAGTAATGCCCTTAATATAAATATATATAAATCGTCATGGCACTTGTGCCAAGCATCGCCTCCCTGGCACTTGCGCCGGATGGCATGTGTAAAGACATTTGAGCGAGATCGTTGCCAGTGCCGCTGAACTGGCTCCTGTGCAGATGGCACATAAAATACACCATTTTGAGCGTGGCCATTGCCAGTACCACCTGACTGGCCTTCGTGCCGGTGGAACGTAAAAGCACCCACTACACTCTCGGAGTGGTTGGCATTAGGAAGAGCATCCAGCTATAGAAACTCTGCCAAATCAGATTGGGGCCTGGCGTAGCCATCTGGTTTCACCAGTCCTCATATGTCCGTATGTACATTTCTGAAAGTGAATGAGTGTGTAGACAAATATGTATAAATCACAACCCCACCCACACACTTTACTTACAAGAAGAATATCAAAAAAACAAAAACCTACATCTTATTTAAAGTTAAATGTTCTTCAAAATTGTTGAAAGATCCAGCCAACAAGACATTTTCTGCTTCTTCATCCCAGCGTATCTCAACAGAACACTTCTCGCCACTGACCTACAATGAAAATAAACATTACACACAAGAAACCCCGCATGGATGCAGATTATGCCAACAGTCTGGCATTTATCAGTGATCTTATGGAAGCTGCCAATATCTTCCTATGGGATCAAGAGAAAGAACATGTCAGTGAAATCGGACAATATATCAATGTTGCTTCAATGGAGTATATGTATTACAAAAATCAACCAGGACGGAACTGAGTGCTTGCACTCTCTCGAGATGGAGAAGAAATGAAATGTACAGAGAAACCCAAATACGTAGCAAATCATATCTCCTAATCAAAGAGTGATATGAAAACTAGGATTTGTAAAGTACGTTTAACGTTTCAGATAAAGAATGGAAATCTAATCTTCCACAAGAAACTAAAAATAGACTTCTTTAGAGCTGCGGTTGAATGAATATTAGTTTACATTATTTACATTTGACAGATATTTGTCTTCATCTTGTTTGTTGTTAACACAATGTTTCGGCTGATATACCCTCCTGCCTTCATCAGGTGTCTTGGGGAAATTTCAAACCTGGGTTCTCATTCCTAAGTTATTTTTCAATGTTGTTATTATTATTAGTATTAGTATTATTATTATTATTATTATTATTCAGGTCACTGCTTGGAATTTTGGGGTTAGTAGCCCATGCTCTTAACCACTACGCCATATGCCCATGTGGTTAAGAGCACAGGCTACTAACCCCAAGATTCCTAGTTCATTTCCAGGCAGTGACTTGAATAATAATAATAATAATAATAGTAATAATAATAACATCGAAAAATACCTTAGGAATGAGAACGCAGGTTTGAAATTTCTCATAATACTAAACTGGAAATAGTCAACACCATTACTGGAAACAACTGATATGTATTAGCACATAACATGTGTGCTTGAAGAGTTGAGCAATAAAAGTGCTTACATACAAAATATACCCTATACAAGAATTCCTTTCCTAAAGGTTTGAGACATTCTACTTTTTTTAAATCTTTAAGAAATTAGAAAGACAAGGAAATACGAAATTATTTCATTATCTTACAGCTGTTTCTGCTACAAGATGAACTGCGCTCATTGTCAAGCATTTGAGTTCTAACATTAAGTTACTAGTATCACTATGCTTAAGTAAAATGATGATAATAATAATAATAATAATAATATTTTATCCTGTTCCTACAATTCTGTTAGAATTATCCTGCATTTGAGAATAAATTATTTCAATATCTGTATCTTTCAATACATCTCAACACTTCTAAAGCAAACTTTGTCAGTTTACTTTCATTGTAGTTTGAATTTAACATCAGCATCTTATAAGCTAGATTTATAAGTTCAAAAATTACAGATTAATTTGCCGGTGGGCAGTGTAGCTTAATGGTAAAGCACTATGACCGGTAATCACAGGGTTGTGAGTTCGAGTCTCATGGCTGGCCGCCAGCACATTTTTCTGCAAAATATGGATATTTTATCCTGTTCCTGCTGTTCTGTTAGCATTTTCTCTGCATTTGAGAATAAGTTATTTCTTTATCTGTATCTTTCAATACATCTCAACACTTCAAAAGCAAACTATGTTTGTTTATTTTCATCATAATTTGGATATATATATATATATATATATGTGTGTGTGTGTGTGTGTGTGTGTGTGTGTAACATATGGTATAATTATAAACAGAGCAAATTTTAGCCATTTCTTTGCAGACTGAAAGAAATGATGAACAACCTTAAGCAATTTTCAAACCTTATTGGGTTCTCATCAGAGGCATCTACATCATTCTCAGTCTCCAGAGAAACAAGTAGCCAAACTGTTTATATACTCAACAAATGCAACACTTACTCTATGAAGGAGTCCCTAATTTGCATACCGAAAGAAAACTTAATTTACTCCCTGTTCTTTACTTCTAATTCACCAATATAAAAGTCATCAGTGTCAAAATTCCAACAACTGCAACCAAAACACATACCTCAGTTGATGGTTCTTCAGTTTCAGGCACTTCTGCTACCTTTTCCTCTTCAGTTGTCTTAGTAACTGCTTCCACTGTGTCTAGTTCTTCATTAACCTTACTTTCATCGCCTCCAACTATTCCTCCTTCTTCGTGGCATTCTGATTCGCCAGTCACTTCTGAATCTGTAGCATTGCTCGGCTCAAGCTCTGGTTCTGGCTCCGAAACAGGAATGGGAGCTGATTCTGGAACTGTTTCTATGAGAGTAGCTGTCACAGGTTCTGGGAGTTTTTCCAGAGGTGGTTCTGGAAATGAATCTTGTTCTGGGATTGGGTCTGGGAGTGATTCTGGTTCCGGAAGTGATTCTGGCTCTGGGAGTGATTCTGGTTCCGGAAGTGATTCTGGCTCTGGGAGTGATTCTGGCTCTGGGAGTGATTCTGGTTCAGGGATGGGTTCTGGGAGTGATGCTGGCTCTGGGACAGATTCTGTTTCAGGAACAGATTCTGGTTTCGGGATAGATTCCTGTGCTGGAGCTGGAGTTGGTTCTGGAACTAATTCTTGCACTGGTTCTGGGACAGGTTCTGGAACTATCTCTGGTACAGATTCTACAACCACTTCAGACACTGCTGCTGCTGCTGCTGCTGGTGTCGATTCTGTCACAGTTTCTACAGCAGCAACGACCTCGTCTATCTTTTCAGATGCTTTCTCCACCTCTTTACTCTCAGTTTCACACTTGACCGATTCCTTAACCTGTGCTGCCACAGCATCCACTTCATTCATAATTGTTTCTGTAAAAGAAGATGGTTCGGCGCTACCATTTTCCGATGCTTGTGACTCAGAAACAGCTGATTCTTGTGCTTTCTGGGAATCTTCTGTAGGTTTGGTACTTTCTTTGGCTTCTTCTGCCACTTCGTTTGTTGTGACATCTTCGACAGTTTTCTCTGTGGCATTTTGCGGAGTTTCCTGAAAAATCAAAGACAGCAACGCAATCAACAGAAAAGCAGCAACAACAACAACAACATCATAAATTATTACAAAAAAAAAATGTAAAAGAAAATCCAAACACAACATCTTCCATTTTGCCAAAGATTTTGGATCAAGACGAATCAGGACAATTGTTGCTTCTGCAAAAGTAGGACGATGAGGTTAGAAAGCATGATTCCCACCGACGCGGTTTCAAGTTCAGCCCCACTACAGGTCACGTGGGACAAGTGTTTCTGCTATAGCCCCAGACTAACCAAAACCTTGTGAATGGATCTGATAGATGGAACTGAGGGTTGCCTGTTGTATCATCATCACTATCACCATCATCATCATCGATTAACGTCTGTTTTCCATGCTGGCATGGGTTGGATGGTTTGACTGGAGACTGGCAAGCCAGGAGGCTGCACCAGGCTCCAATCTGATCTGGCAAAGTTTCTACGGTTGGATGCCCTTCCTAATGCCAACCACTCTGAAAGTGTAGTGGGTGCTTTTTACATGCCACCAGCATGGGGGCCAGTCAGATGGCACTAGCTTCGACCATGCTCAAATGGTGATTTTTAGGTGCCACCAGCGCAGGAGACAGTCAGACGGCACTAGCATCGACCATGCTCGAATGGTGCTTTTTATGCACCACTGACATTGGCCATGCTCGAATGGTGCTTTTTACATGCCGTTGACATTGGCCACAACAATGATTTCACTTGACTCAACAGGTCTTTTCAAGCACAGCATTTTGCCCGACGAATGAAGGGTACTCTTAAACGGGATGGTTGGTACATTTATGCATCTGTGTATGTGTATGTATTTATGACTGTGATGGCACCTGTGCCCAGCGTCGCCTTCCTGTCATTTGTGCCGGTGGCACGTGTAAAGACATTCGAGTGAGAATGGATACAGGGTTTACCTTGATGTGAGTCTATGCAATGTACCTGCCTAATGTATGTATAATGTGAATATATAAAGAACATACCTTGTCCTCTACTGTTTCTGCGACTCCTTCATTTTCCTTGGCGCTGTCTTTCCGCTTTGCTTTGCTAGTTTTTCCTCCCATCCTCACTGAAAATAAGAAAGGAGACAACTATTGAAAGCAACCATTCCATCTGAACATTAAGGTCAATCAGTCAACCAGAAGGCCAAATGATGACACAAATGACCTTTGTGGTCATCTGGCCAGTTAGAAATAATAACAACATTTCCATTAATTCACACCTTGCTGTCCTAAACAAAATGACATCTATGCCTACATGATATAATGAAGTTGTAGAAAAAATGATGGGAAGGCAATGGTAGGAAATCTATTGATGACAGGTCTGTTTTGTTGGGTTAAGAATATTGCTTCACAACTCTTTGGTTTCATGTTCAGTCTCACAGTGTGGCACCTGGGGCAAGTGTCTTCTACTATAGCCCCAAGCCAACCAAAACCTTGCGAGAAGATTTGGTAGATGGAAACTGAGAGAAGCCTATAAAATATGTGTGTATGAGCAAGTTTGTATTTCTTCATCCACCCATGTTTATTCCCTAATGTAAACAATACTATTGCTAGCAGTGTTATTTGTTTGCAGTCTGCCATGAAAGTACATCCAGGCTTCTTCGCATCTCTTGACATGTTGTGCAAACTTTGTAAACAAAAGGCTCGTTCAGACTGTTTGTTGTTCCATAGATTGAGAGATTATTACCTCCCTTGAAAACAAGTAAGGGTTGATGACAGCAAGTGCATCTGCCCCAACAAACTCTTATTTGACTCAAGCAAGCATTTTCAGATCACAATGCTCTTTGTATATAAGATTGACTTTTACGGTATTTTAGGGTTCACAAAAGAAGGGTTATAGATAATAAAGTTTGTCAAACACCATAAGTTGGGCAGAGATTGAATTTAGTGTTGGTCTTATTGGAAATATTTAAATTGGGAATTTTGGGAATGTTAACATTGAAGAGACTACTTATTAGGGGTTTTGAGTCTGTTTCTAGCACAGCCATTTGTATTTAGACAATTACAAATGCTTAAATGTAAGTGCATGATGTTAACTATACATCCAGATCAATGTATAAGAATGAAGGATTTTTCCATAAGCATATGTGTTTATAATGAGATATAGATGTGTATACAATGTATAAAGACACACACACACTAATATTGAACAGTGAGAATGAGTGCTCAACACTGCATTGGTAGATAAATATTCTTCAACTGTGGGTTAACAAGGCTACCAATGGTTTCATGTAGAGATAAATCTCTCAACAATTAGCAAACCTGCCACTTTATATATATACAGATAGATAGATACAAATACACACACACACACACACACAAACATGCATATCCACAGACATATACACGTCTCTCTCTCTCTCTCTCTCTCCGTAACACACCTAGTCGTGTTAACAAAGGGATGTGGGTTCAAGTCCCATGGTGTGCGGGAAAGCCCATTTTTTTTCTCTCGAGGGTTTATATGACCCTTTATTAGACTATTTTCCTTAGTTATTTGCACGATGATCGCTACAAGCTTTGAGCTTATAAAAAAATACCATTATTATTATTAACATGATTGTAAAACTCAACAGCACTTAACAAAACCAATCACACCAAAAGCATATATATATATATATATATATATATATATATACATATATATATACATATATATATACATATATCATCATCATCATCATCATCGTTTAACGTCCGCTTTCCATGCTAGCATGGGTTGGACGATTTGACTGAGGACTGGTGAAACCGGATGGCAACACCAGGCTCCAGTCTGATTTGGCAGAGTTTCTACAGCTGGATGCCCTTCCTAACGCCAACCACTCAGAGAGTGTAGTGGGTGCTTTTACGTGTCACCCGCACGAAAACGGCCACGCTCGAAATGGTGTCTTTTATGTGCCACCCGCACAAGCCAGTCCAGGGGCACTGGCAACGATCTCGCTCGAAAATCCTACAGGAGCCAGTCAGGCGGTACTGGCAACGGCCACGCTCAAAATGGTGCATCTCATGTGCCACCCGCACAAGAACCAGTCCAGGGGCACTGGCAACGATCTTACTTGGCTTGCCGGGTCTTCTCACGCACAGCCCATTTCCAAAGGTCTCGGTCCGTAGTCATCGCCTCGGTGAGGCCCAATGTACGAAGGTCTTGCCTCACCACCTCAGCCCAGGTCTTCCTGGGCCTACCTCTTCCACGGGTTCCCTCAACTGTTAGGGTGTGGCACTTTTTCACGCAGCTATCCTCCTCCATTCTCACCACATGTCCATACCAGCGCAATCGTCTCTCTTGCACGCCACAACTGATGCTTCTAATGTTCAGCTTTTCTCTCAAGATACTTACACTCTGACGGGTATTCACATTGACATTACACATCCAACGGAGCATACTGGCTTCATTCCTTGCGAGCTTACGTATGTCCTCAGCAGTTACAGCCCATGTTTCACTGCCATGTAGCATGGTTGTTCGTACGCATGCGTCATACAGTCTGCCTTTTACTCTGAGTGAGAGTCCCTTTGTCGCCAGCAGGGGTAAGAGCTCTCTAAACTTTGCCCAGGCTATTCTTATTCTAGCAGCTACACTTTCAGCGCACCCACCCCCACTACTAACTTGGTCGCCCAGATAGCGGAAGCTATCGACTACCTCTAGTTTTTCACCCTGGAATGAGATAGAAGTTGTTTCCTGTTTGTTTGCAGTCTTTATTGCACCTGAACATCTGCCACAAACAAAAACTAACTTGCTAATATACATATATATATAGATAGATAGATAGATAGGTAGATAGATAGGTAGATAGATAGATAGATAGATAGATAGATAGATAGATAGATAGATAGATAGATAGATAGATATAAAATACACGTCTGCGGATGTATATACGAATATACATTACTATACAAATGCATGCCCAAGCTTCCCCACCCGCAGAGCTACACACATCCTCAAAAAGCAGAAAACATATACTTTATTTACACACACACACACACACACACACACACACACACACACACACACACACGCGCGCGAGTGTGGTCATTGCCAGTGCCGCCAGACTGGCTCCCGTGCAAGTAGCACGTAAAAAAGCACCTTTTGAGCGTGGTTGTTGCCAGTACCACCTGACTGGCCCTCATGTGTCGGTGGCACGTAAAAGCACCCACTACATTCTCGGAATGGTTGGCATTAGGAAGGGCATCCAGCTGTAGAAACTCGGCCAGATCAGATTGGAGCCTGGTGCAGCCTTCTGGCTAACCAGTCCTCAGTCACAGTCAAACTGTCCAACCCATGCCAGCATGGAAAGTGGACGTTAAACGATGACGACAACGATGATGATGATGATGATGATGATGAATTAAAATCGGATGAGAACAAACATACATACTTGCATACAAGATTGTTATTATTGTGGATCAATATCATGTTTGTTATTTGGTGACATTTTAAAGTAAGCCATCACAGAAATTGCCTGCTCTGAATATGATATCATTAAGACATTATAATAATGGCGTGATATCATAAAAAGTTTGTTAGCATCATGGTTCAATGTCATAAACGTTTATGATTTCAATCTTAACCAAAATCAATATGGTACAGTCTGATGGTTGACACCAAAGAATCAAATAAAACAAATATTAATGACAAAAGATGGAGTGTAACACCTGGCACCAACATATTTAAGATGGTGGAAATACCATCCTGTGGAAGGTGTCCATATGGTGATGATGGTGGTGGTGGTGGTGATGGTGGCAGTGATGGTGGTGGGGGAATAATCTGTGTGTGTGTGTGTGTGTGTGTGAGAGTGTAAACGAGTTTAATGCAGAATAGACAGTGGTATACATTCACTAACACATACACAAACATACACACACACACATGTCATCACAAACAGGCTGTGAGCCAGCAACAGAACTCCTAGGTAGCTGTTCACTCAACCAGAAATGGTAACCAAGTCTCCCTCAAAACACACCCTACTCCCTTATAAAAAGAAAGACACATTGGAAAATGTAGCCCTAGATCTGTGCCTTCCTCTCAGCTACTCCCACTCACTCCTACCACATCATGTGGAATGGCTGTGTATCTCCACTACAACAAGACACCTGTGTTTGGCCCTCTATCATACTTTAACTTCCTGACTTCAGTCACAAAGCCATCTCCCCATCTCAAATACTCTCCCTACACACACACTGACCGACGGGGACTTTTTCCCCTGTTCTTTTTCTGTCTTGTAAGTTACACAACAACTTGACTAGTGTCAGTGCAATGAGAAAAGCACCCAATCCACCCTGTAAACTCATAACTGACATTATGAAGGACATCCAGCTGTAGAAAGCATATTATATTAAAGCTGACAATGGAGCTCAACACAACCCTGAGGCTTGCTGGATCCAGTCGAACTGTCCAACCCATGCCAGCATGGAAGAAGGACATCAAATGATGATGATGATGATGATGAATTCAATTTATAACACAGACCAAAGTAAATGGATAAAAGGGCCAATATACATTATAATAAGTTTATTAATAAGAACGAAAGGAAAGGATATGAGGTGTTAGCAAAGGTTGTGTGCAGAGAATGTGTGGGATAACATCATCCTTTCAATATTGTTTCTTATCAACAAAATCCCCTTGGACAAACATTGAAAAAAAAGCAAAATGTTCTGTTTTATTTGGTGTGTATAGACAAAGTGAAGGGGAAATAGGTCAAACCTTTTAGTATCGGTAAGGTACAGCTGTGTGGTTAAGTTTACTTTCTAACAACATGATTTTGCACTTTGAACAAGTGTCGTCTGTTATAGTTCTGGGCCAGCCAAAGAGGCAGGTGTGTGCGTGGGTGTGTGTGTGCAAATGAATGAATGAATGAATGAATGAAAGTTACAGTGAGAGTAATAGCCAAATTAATTAGAAACGGAATTAGGCTGGAGGAGATGCAGTTTGGTTCTGTGCTTGGGAGAAGAACTACTGATGCTATTTTCTTAGACAATTGCAGAAGTGTTTAGCTAAAAGTAAACCATTCTAGTTGGCATTCGTTAACCTGGAGAAAGCTTTCATCAGAGACCCTTGTTTTGTGATATGGTAGTCCCTGAGGAAACTAGGGTAACTAGATGGCAAGTGAAAGCTATACACACCATATACAAGGATGCAGTCAGTGAGATATGGGTTAACCATGAACTCAGTGATAAATCCGAAGTACAGACAGGAGTACACCAGGGTTTGGTTCTCAGTTCCCTGCTACCCACCATTGTCCTCTCGGTCATTACAGAGGAATTTAGAACAGGTTTCCCCTGGGAATTACTATATGCTGATGACCTCACTCTCAAAGTGGAATCTGTAACAGAACTAAAATAGAAATCCCAGGTGTGGAAGCAAAACCTGGAGTCAAAGGGTCTTAACATTAACTTAGCAAAGAGCATAGTTCTGGTAAGCAAGAACTATGAATGTGGCAAGCAGGCAGGCACGCCAGGCGAAATGCTTAGCGGTATTTTGTCTGCCGCTATGTTCTGAGTTCAAATTCTGCCAAGGTCGACTTTGCCTTTCGTCCTTTCGGGGTCGATAAATTAAGTACCAGTTATGCACTGGGGTCGATGTAATCGACTTAATCCCTTTGTCTGTCCTTGTTTGTCCCCTCTATGTTTAGCCCCTTGTGGGCAATAAAGAAATAAGAAACAGAAGGGGACTCTACCAATCTTAGGTAAATGGCTCTGCTCAATATATAGGAAAGGTGTAGGCAGGAATTCCATACAGTATACTCTGCAAGTTATAGACACACAAGAGGTGTAGCAGAATCACAGGAAGGCTAACAAAGAAAATAGTGGTGATATGTGAAAGATGCACAGGAGCAATGAGCACTAAGGGCACATGGGGAAATAGATTTCTTGAATGCCCCTCAGGTTCCTTGGGTG
This sequence comes from Octopus bimaculoides, assembly GCF_046866305.1. NCBI lineage: Eukaryota > Metazoa > Mollusca > Cephalopoda > Octopoda > Octopodidae > Octopus > Octopus bimaculoides. Next base: position 195,520,011 of record NC_142928.1, read on the forward strand.
AGGTAGATAGTTTCTGTTACCTGGGTGACCAAATTAGCAGTGGTAGATGTTCTGAAAGTATAGTTGCTAAAATAACAATAGGATGGAGAACATTCAAAGAGTTATTACCTCTGTTGGCAACCAAAGTCTCTCTCTCTCTCTGATTGTATGATGGCAGATTGTATGATGCTTGTGTATAAACCACAATGCTATATGGCAGTGTGACATGGGCCTTTGACTGCAGATGATATACAAAAACTAGAGAGGAATGAAACTAGTATGTTCTGATGGATGTGCAATGCCAGTGTCATCATCTTCATCATCATCGTTTAATGTCCGCTTTCCATGCTAGCAGGGGTTGGATGATTTGACTGAGGACTGGCAAGCCAGAAGGCTACACCAGGCTCCAATCTGATCTGGCAGAGTTTCTACAGCTGGATGCCCTTCCTAACACCAACCACTCCGAGTGTGCAGGTACAAAGTGCTGACATACTGAGAAAGAAATCATGAATAAAAGGAATCAGGTGTAAAGTGCAAGAGAGAAGGGTGCACTGGTTTGGTCATGGGATACATATGGACAAGGACAGCTGCATGAAGAAGTATTGCTCACGCTACAACCCCCATCTCCTGTTTATCGCTCCCTACATTCACCTCTATCGCTCCCTACATTCACCTCTACCCCCCCCCCCCCCATATCTAACCATCTGTTGTTACTATCCCCTCCTGATCCACTACTCACATAACATCCTTTGCTTTCTGAAGGTTTTGCTCTGTGAACCCATTGCTGTCATCTCACCTTTCTTTCCTCCTGGATACTTTCATCCATTCGTATGAAGGACAGCCATGTTTATTTCCCATAGCAAAACATCTCTGTCAATCCCTGGCATAATATCTCCTCTCCACCTTCTCAAATACTCTTCTGCTTAGTCAAAGGGCTTCCCCCACTTCCCCTTCCCTTTTCTTGTCCTTGGCAAGTTATGTGGCAGCCCTACTAGTCCCAATAGCAAAATAAAAAGTACCCAGTATGCACTGTAAAGTGGTTGGCATTAGGAAGGGTATCCAGCCATAGAAACCATACAAAGTAGATAGGGAGCACAATGAAGTCTGGTAGGATTTGCCAATCATCCAACCCATGCCAGCATGAAAAATGCACAATAAATGATGATGATGGTGATGGTGGTGGTGGTGATGATACTCTTTTACTTGTTTCAGTCATTTTGACTGTGGCCATGCTGGAGCACCGCCTTTTAGTCAAGCAAATCGACCCCAGGACTTATTCTTTGTAAGCCTAGTACTTATTCTACTGTTCTCTTTTGCCGAACCGCTAAGTTACGGGGACGTAAACACACCACCATCAGTTGTCAAGCAATGTTGGGTGGACAAACACAGACACACAAACATATAAACACACACACACACATATATATATATATATATATATATATGACGGGCTTCTTTCAGTTTCCGTCTACCAAATCCACTCACAAGACTTTGGTCGGCCCGAGGCTATAGTAGAAGACACTTGCCCAAGGTGCCACGCAGTGGGACTGAACCCGGAACTATGTGGTTGGTAAGCAAGCTACTTACCACACAGCTACTCCTGGTGATGATGATGGTGGTGATGATAATGGTGGTGGTGGTAGTGTGCGTGTCTATGTGTGTGTCTCCTCATCTTGACATCCCATGAGATGTCAAGTAGTACATGAGTGTCACTCTCATACAAGCAGTGTCAGGTTTTACCAAAATTCTGTGAAATCATGGCAACAGTTGACCTTGGCCTGATTTGAACTCAGAACATAAAGAGCCACAACTCAGGTTTTGATGGAACTCCTGGAATCTTGCATGAGTAGCGTGCTTGCTACCTGCCGCCAACAAGTACGATGCTATTTATTCTCTTCAACTATTTAATACTTTCGTGATGATTGTGGCTGTTTATCATTATTATTATTATTATTATTATTATTATCATTATAGAGAACACAGATTTCGTGGTAAGATGGATTGATGTCTATTTTTAGGATACAAGGGATGCAGCCATGGGTGTGTTGGAAGTAGCTTGCTTACCAACCACATGGTTCTGGGTTCAGTCCCACTGTATGGCGCCTTGGGCCAGTGTCTTCTACTATAGCCTCGGGCCGACCAAAGCCTTGTGAGTAGATTTGGTAGATGGAAACTGAAAGAAGCCCGTCGTATATATGTGTGTGTATATATATATATATATATATATATATATATATATATATATATATATGTATGTGTTTGTGTGTCTATATTTGTCCCCCCAACTTCGCTTGACAACCGATGGTGGTGTGTTTACGTCCCCGTAACTTAGCGGTTCGGCAAAAGAGACCGATAGAATAAGTACTAGGCTTACAAAGAATAAGTCCTGGGGTCGATTTGTTTGACTAAAGGTGGTGCTCCAGCATGACCACAGTCAAATGACTGAAACAAATAAAAGAATAGCAGTCTGTCCTATTGCTTATATTATTATTATTATTATTATTATTATTATTGTTATCATTATTAATTTTTAATCAGCAGAAAACTTACAAAAGTAACTCAAAGGCTGAGAGTTTTGTACCTGGTACGTGTGTGTCTTTGTGTGTGTGTGTGTGTGTGCGTGTGCGTGCATACTAATACTTTCAACTGGAAGAACATCTGACCACAGAAAATGCCTCGACTACTCTGTCAGACTTATGCAAACATGGAAAACTAGACATTAAAACAATGATGATGATGATGATGGTGGTGGTGGTGGTGGTATTGATGATGATATATAAATGTATGTCAATGTGTTCAGCTCAATTTATGTTCTCACAAGTCCAAAAATAACCAATGTTGTCTGGGTTGTTCACCCCTGCCGCCACCATTTTACGTCCCATAACTTAGCGGTTTGACAACTAGAGATTGATTACATAACAAACAAACTCAAAGAAGCACTAAGGGCAATACTACTATTGACTAAACCCTTGGCGGTAGTGCCCCAGCATGGGCACAACCAAATGACAGAAACCAGTAAAGAGGGTGAAATGATTAAAGAAACTGTTCCGAGCCAAAAGAAATTAATAAGCACGGTTGTGTGGTAAGAAGTTTGCTTCTCAACCACATGGCTCCAGGTTCAGTACCACCGTATGGCACTTGGGGCAACCAAAACCTTGCAAGATGGAAACTGAAAGAAGCCCATTGTATGTGTGTGTGTGTGTGCACGTGTATGTGTGTGTGTGTGTTTGAGTATGTGTTTGTCCCCACCATCGTTTGACAACTGGTGTTGGTTTGTTTACATCCCTATGACTTAACTGTTCATCAAAAGACACCGATAGAATAAGTGCTAAGCTTAAAACAAAAAAAAAAGCACTGGGGTCAAGGTGGTGCCCCAGCATGGCCACAGTTCAATGACTGAAATAAAAGATAACCAGATAAGCAACTACTACTACTACTACTACTACTACTACTACTACTACTACAAGAAAGCAAACCAACCTGATGACAGACATCGATCCCAGGACGAATGAAGGCAGCTGAACATGGCATAAAATTTTAGTTTTCTGGGATGAAAAGATGGGTGTGAAGAGTACAGCAATGGTTTGAAACGGTAGTGGTGTTAAAGACAAACAGAGGTGTTAATCCAGTGATCGGGGAGTTCAATCTGAGCTGTAGCATATGTTATAATCCTGCAAATATTTTTGGTGTATTTGGATAGAGCCAATGGTCCCCGTTTTTGTTTTTGTTTTTTTTTTATGTGGTAGGTCATGTGATGAACACAGGTACTTGCATATAAGGGTGCAGAGAAGAATAGGGTACTTGGCAACAGAGAGGAAGAGGAGTATTGAAGACAGGTATGTTGGAAATATGTTGCTGTTATCAAGTAAATTAATGAAATTCTTTCCAGTTTTGAGACAAGGGCCTGTTTGGTAACACAAAAAAATCCCTGAAATTTTATCTCTTCGTTTAGGTTGCAGTTGCTGCACATAGGCGTCAGTCTGGTGTTTGTTTGGTTGTGCAGGCACAGATGCGTATGTCACTGCACCGAAAGGCAGAAAAGATCTCGGCCCAAAACGTCCGACCGGTTGATTGAAGTGTGATGTCAGGTATTAAATTAGTTCGTGTTTAACGATGATGATGATGACACAATAACAAGAGAGGGGGGAAGGAAGAGAGAGAGAGAGAGAGAGAGAGTGTGTATATGTAAGGAGGAGGGAGGGAGAGAGAAATGCAAAGAAGGTGTAAGACATGTGACCTCTGTGATGTCAAATGGTGGAGGAATGTGTTTGCAAGGGAATTTGTGGGACACACTTCAGAGAGAAGGGAAGGTGGGGAGGACCGTGTGAAAATGTAGTAAAAAAAACACCTGCAGGAACGAAATAAGCCGGTTGGCAACAAACTGTGTTCCATCAGAGACGTATAAAGACAACTGAGGCAACAGTGACACACAGACACACAGACAGACAGGCAGACAAAACAGTTTAAATTCTATTTTTGTTGTTTCTCTATGCTGTTGTTGGTAATTTAATAACTGTCAACATTTTTCTCATTATTTAGAATTTCATCATCATCATCATCATCGTTTTAATGTTCACTTTTCCTTGCTTGCATAAATCAGATGGAGTTTACTGAGGCAGATTTTCTTCAACCGGATGCCCTTCCTGTCACCAACCCTCACCTGTTTCCAAGCAAGGTCACCACGACTGAAACCATTTCCCCCCAGAAGACAGGAAATGAACAACACCACTTGTATGACGGTGATGTTTGTTTACAACCATCACATGATGTCATGACAAGGTTACACACACACACACAGCCGGCTTCTTTTACATTCTTATTTCTTTACTGCCCACAAGGGGCTAAACAGAGGGGACAAACAAGGACAGACAAACGGATTAAGTCAATTATATCGACCCCAGTGCATAACTGGTACTTATTTAATTGACCCTGAAAGGATGAAAGGCAAAGTCGACCTCGGCAGAATTTGAACTCAGAACGTAGCGGCAGACAAAATACCGCTAAGCATTTCACCCGCGTGCTAACGTTTCTGCCAGCTCGCCGCCTTCTTTTACTTTCTGTTCACCAAATCCATCCACAAGGCCCAGGGCTATAGCAGAAGCCACTTGCCCAAGGTGCTGCACAGTGGACCCAGAACCACACGGTTGGGAACCAAGCTCCTCTTGACCATAAAGCCACTTTTTAACAACATCTGAAGAGACTTGTCAACAAACCATTGCTTGCTACCTGAAGTTCAGAATTTTCTGTCCCATTATTGCTAATCCTTACTACCTGGTTAAATATATACCTCAATCCTTTGGCATTTAAATTGGCCATATCTACCCCCAAATTTTCTATCCGTTTTATGCTCAGACCAGCCAGATCCAGTCTCTGACACCTACTCTACAATGTCATTCTAAAAATAAACAGTTATGTTATAGAAATCTCAGAACTACAAGACAACGCATGATAAATTCAAAACAATGTGAATAAATGAATTTAACTTTTGATAGCAAAATCTAAATTCTAAAGAGTTAACTGTTTTGATTGCCAACCAATCTAACGCCAGTCCTACCTCTGTGTGGCAAACCAACCTGTTTTAAAGCATTCATTTCTGAATTAAACTTTCACATCGCAATTTCATATTGAAACTTCTTCATTTTGTCCCCATAAATCATCTTAATTTGAAGGGATTTTTTATAAAATAATTACCCTTTTTATGTTAACGATCTTACTAAATCCATTCAAATTCTTAATTATTTTCAAAAATAATTGAAATATATTAGGATAGTCCAATTCATCAAAAATAGGGCCTCAAAATGGCTAAGGGTCTAATTTAGGGGCCTAATGTCTGGTTAGTCACATTCTTTTTCATGCTTTTGATGGTGTTGATGATGGTGGGGAAAAAGTTGGCAAGGAGGATAATGGCTACAGTAATGATTGTAGTGGTAATGGTGAAGATGATGATGATGATGATGATGATGATTGAAATAATGACAGTATTGGTGATGATGAACCTTAATGAATATCAACAAACTCACTGCTATTTATTATCAACAGTGGGAACCATTATAAATCCCGACAGATCTGAACGACCCCCAGATCCAAAAAGAAATGTTCCTGTTGGGTAAAAATCTTTCAGTTTCCAAAACAATAAAAAACCCCTACATTCCATCCCTTGAACAAAATCAGTTTTAGGGGTTTAATCACAAACTATGATTAATTCATGCAGCCCTCAAGCATCCTTCCAGCAGCCCCTGATAGTATTCTTTCTATAAAGGTAATAAATTTTTCTTTGACTTCTGTTTTATTTATTTATTTTTTGCAGGGGTGCTGCCTCCTAAACCAGGTTTTGGATCTGGCCTGGATATTAAAAAAGGTTGAGAACCACTGCTCTAGAATGTAGCTGTGTGGTTGAGAAGTTTGCTTCTCAGCCACATGGTTCTAGGTTCAATCCTAGTGTGTGACACCATGGGAAAATGTTTCCTACTATAGCCTTGGGCTGGTCCAAGCCTTTTGAGTGGATTTGTTGGAGGTGAAAACTGAAAGGAGCCCATTGTGCGTGTGTGTGTGTGTGTGTGTGTGTGTGTGTGTGTGTGTGTGTACAAGTTTTTTTCATTCTCTCTCTGTTTATTTTCTCTTATTCCTTTCTGTTGAAGAGCATAGGCTCAAAACGTAAAAGACCTTTCCATTTTCCCGAGCGTCAAACTAATACACTGGCTTGTTGTTCATAAACCTGTCTTCATCTTTTATTTTTCTATAAATTTCAACTACACACACACACATATATATAGTGACAATACTTTCATGTAATGATCATAGGATACATTAATTCAAAAATTTTTAAACTGTCATGTTTCATATATTTACATATATTTTTAATACAATACTATTTTAGACATATATATCTTCGTGAGGAATTTTTTTGGTATCGAATTTCATGCTATTATTTCAAAATACAGAATATATAATCGCTCGTATTAATGTCTAAATACTATATCGCATTAATATTTTTGACATTTTGTACAAAGTGCACTCATAAATTCAGTGTATAATATTCTAACAGAATACATTTAATTAATCATACATACATACATATATATATATATATATATATATATATATATATATGTGTATGTATATATATATATATAAAGTGTGCTCATCTGAAACCATGCGTGTTGAATTGAAGTTGTTGCAGCATAAAAGACACATGTTAGCCATTCCAAAATACAAACACACTTTTAACTTCACTTAAATATTTATTGCTTGTAATGCAGAATCGAAATTTAAGGTAAGAGCTGACAGAATCATTAGCAGAATTTCGCTTGTCTTTATGTTCTGAGTTCAAATCCCGCTGACACCAACTTTGCCTTTCATCCTTTTAGGTACAATAAATACCAGCTGGGTATTGGGGGATCAGTGAGATTGACTTAACCCCTCCCCTCAAAATTGCTGGTTTGTGCTAACCTTTGAAACCAATATCATATTAAAATTTTTGTCACTTGAAACTGTAGCCTGGCCACTGATAACTGCCAAAAACAATTTTATGTAGTGATATACTCTGTCATCATCGTCGTCATCACTGTTGGTCAACGTCCACTTTCCCATGCTAGCATGGGTCAGATAGAATTTGCTGAGGCAGGGGTTTCTTTGGCTGGATACCTTTCCTGCTGCCAACCTTCAATCGTTTCCAAGCAACATAATATTTCCCCTGTGGAAAACTGGAGACCTACAACATTACTTGTAGGATGTAGATACTCATTTATAGTCATCATGAGAAAACTAAGACAAGGATGCACAAAACTAACTTACAATCTGTCAGTTATGATGATGAGTGCTCCAGCTGGAACAGTCTGCTCATGAAACTAAACCCTTTTCATACTGACCCAGCTGAAACCACCCCTGGCTCTGTAGTACAAATGTCTTGTTTTCATAAGTTTTGAATTAAAATCTTCCATCAAACCTTAGTCACAATTTATGTTCCTAACACTAGCTTAATGACAACTAAGTTATTTTACTAAATTCTTTGTTATATTTAAAGTAATTGAAAGAAACACAGAGCACCTTAACAGAAATATGGTGACAAAAGGGTTAACATGTGTAGTTTAGAGGTTAGGGCATTTTACTATTGATCAGAAGGTCATGAGTTTGATACCTCATGGCACATTGAGTCCTTGAGCAAGACACTTTATTTCACGTTGCTCCAGTTCACTCAGCTAGCAAAACTGAGTTGTACCTGTATTTCAAAGGGCCAATGTTGTCACATTCGGTGTCACGCTGGATCTCCCTGAGAACTACATTAAGGATAAGTCTGTTTTGTAGGGTACACATAAACACACACACACACTCATATACACGACAGGCTTCTTTCACTTTCCATCTACCAAATCTGCTCACTAGGCTTTGGTCAACCCACCATTATCATAGAAGACACTTAGAAAGATGCTGCACAGTGAGATTGAACCCAAGACCACATGGTTGTGAAGCAATCCTCTAATACTGTTGCTGACAAACTAAAAATTCACAATAATCACTTCACAATGTCATAATCGGATTTTCATAATGATTTTCATTTAAATATGAACACATTTTAATAAGGGTAAGCTCAGGATGGGTTGGCATTAAAAGGAGCTTCCTGTTTCCTCTTACTCATAAAGTCTTAATCCCAGGGTTTGGCTCTTCAGCGCCAATTCAGAAGCTATACAAAAATTAACTCCACATTTAAAAACCTCTTCTTTTAACAAAGCAATCAAATGTCTCTGTCTTATCATTAGAAGATACCACCTTGTTTCCATACCAACGTGGATATATATATATATGTGGATATATATATACATACATGTGTGTGTGTGTGTGTCCTGCAGCCCCCATTTAATCTGGTCATACACACCCTAAAAGTAGGGAAAAGGTAGACATACTTAAACAATAGCCTCTGGCTGGGTGGCTGTAAGAAGATGAGATTTAGTAAAGACTAATCCTTCTGGATTCGTACATTATGGCTCACCTAAACAGATGTAATTACTAGACAGACTGAATTCAACGAATGGTAGTGGTGAGAGGAGAGCTTTCTTGGGGGTGGGGCAACCTATCCCATAACTAACATCACGTGCGCGTACACACACACACACACATACATACACGTAGACTGGAAAGAAAGATTGAAGAGTGTACAGCTTAAATAACTTGAGATTAAAAATGGGAGGAGCAACATCTTAATGTTTCATCAGACACACAGACATTGCTGTATCTATGTATGTATGTATATATATGTATATATATGTGTATATATGTATATATATATATATATATATATATGTATATATATGTATATATATATATATATATATGTATATATATGTATATATATGTATATATATATATATATCATCATCATCATCATCGTTTAACGTCCGCTTTCCATGCTAGCATGGGTTGGACGATTTGACTGAGGACTGGTGAAACCGGATGGCAACACCAGGCTCCAGTCTGATTTGGCAGAGTTTCTACAGCTGGATGCCCTTCCTAACGCCAACCACTCAGAGAGTGTAGTGGGTGCTTTTACGTGTCACCCGCACGAAAACGGCCACGCTCGAAATGGTGTCTTTTATGTGCCACCCGCACAAGCCAGTCCAGGGGCACTGGCAACGATCTCGCTCGAAAATCCTACAGGAGCCAGTCAGGCGGTACTGGCAACGGCCACGCTCAAAATGGTGCATCTCATGTGCCACCCGCACAAGAACCAGTCCAGGGGCACTGGCAACGATCTTACTTGGCTTGCCGGGTCTTCTCACGCACAGCCCATTTCCAAAGGTCTCGGTCCGTAGTCATCGCCTCGGTGAGGCCCAATGTACGAAGGTCTTGCCTCACCACCTCAGCCCAGGTCTTCCTGGGCCTACCTCTTCCACGGGTTCCCTCAACTGTTAGGGTGTGGCACTTTTTCACGCAGCTATCCTCCTCCATTCTCACCACATGTCCATACCAGCGCAATCGTCTCTCTTGCACGCCACAACTGATGCTTCTAATGTTCAGCTTTTCTCTCAAGATACTTACACTCTGACGGGTATTCACATTGACATTACACATCCAACGGAGCATACTGGCTTCATTCCTTGCGAGCTTACGTATGTCCTCAGCAGTTACAGCCCATGTTTCACTGCCATGTAGCATGGTTGTTCGTACGCATGCGTCATACAGTCTGCCTTTTACTCTGAGTGAGAGTCCCTTTGTCGCCAGCAGGGGTAAGAGCTCTCTAAACTTTGCCCAGGCTATTCTTATTCTAGCAGCTACACTTTCAGCGCACCCACCCCCACTACTAACTTGGTCGCCCAGATAGCGGAAGCTATCGACTACCTCTAGTTTTTCACCCTGGAATGAGATAGAAGTTGTTTCCTGTTTGTTTGCAGTCTTTATTGCACCTGAACATCTGCCACAAACAAAAACTAACTTGCTAGTTAACCTGCCTTTGATGTTGCTGCACCTCTTATGTGTCCATAGCTTGCACCGGGTACATCTTATAGAGTTACTACCTACTCCTTTTCTACATACTGAGCAG
>NC_142928.1:195533023-195568023 GCF_046866305.1 Octopus bimaculoides
CAAAAAATACCAACAGAATAAGTACTAGGCTTACAAAGAATAAGCAGCTAACAAAGGATTGTATTGATGCACTCTATTTTGTCATCACAATAAGGTGAAAGAGAAACTTAAAATTGGTTGAACATTTCAAAGGGCATGGAAAAAGAGAGTGGGGTTGATATATGTTTGTGCGAAAATCTTTGGTGTCAACTATTCTAGGCGAAAGATGTTTTTCCAAACTACAAAAGGAGTCACAAGTGCAGCAGGTCACTCACACCAGCCACATCAAAAGATAAGTACGAAGTTGTTACCCGTTCAAATATGTTTGAGGCATATTCAAGCCTGTAAAAAAATGTTGAATGCCTGCGTTTTGAAGTGGTTATTTACTCTTCAGCCACAGAAACTGAGAAGGCAGACACTGTGAACTGACATGAGAAACAGGATCCCTCTTATGACATTCCCATGATTGCTCAGTGACTGGTTGTGCTGTTCAGCAGCTTGCTGTAAATAAAATACAGAGTGACAGCACTAAGCAGTGATGTATATAAATACAAATGCATGCCTCAAACATTGCTCTGTAACTTAGGTAACCATAACAAATTGGTTTGGTGCTTAGTCACTCCCCTAATAATAACTTGGCAACATTTTAGTCCGGTTAGAGAATCACTGTGAACTGACTCTGTGTATCTACACCTATTTATCTACAGCAAGAAATTTTCTCCACAACAAAATACAGGGAACAGCTTCCTTACGGATTCAAATATACTTCAAGCATATTTGAACTGGTAACAAGTTTGCATTTATACCCATCACTGCTTAGTGTTGTCAACCCATATTTTATTTAGGATGAGCCGCAGAATGACACAAGCAGTTATTGAATAATGACAGGAATATCATAAGAGGGACCTGTCTCTAGTGTCAGCCCTTCCAGTCTCTGCTGTTGAAGAGGAGATAACCACTCCAAAATGCATGCACCCCATGGTCTGGTTAGGGAGCACTGAGAGCTGACTCGGTGTATCTACACTTATTTGTCTAAACTCCACAACAAAATACTGTGAACAACTTCCTAACGGATTCAAATATACTTCAAGCATATTTGAACTGGTAACAAGTTTGTATTTATACACATCACTGCTTAGCACCGCACCCCAAAAAATAAGTATTCAGCATTAATAAATACAGTAGAATTCTATCACACATAATATAAAGTTTTAAAAAACTGTTAAACTAAATTTATTCAAGCAAATTAATGAACAAAATTTCCTCTTCTGAGACTTATTTAAATCTAAAAGCAAGGAACTCATTGCAATAGAATTAGTTCACTAAAATTTCATCTGGTTATTAGTAGGGAAGTGACTAAGCACTAAACCAATTTGCTATGGCTAAGGCATAGAGCATTGACCCATCCAGGAAGTGGTTAATCTCTCATCTGCCCTTAATGCCATGCAGTTGTATTGAGCAACTACGATAGTGGTGGTGGCAGTGGTGATGTTAGCAGCAGTGGAAGCACAACTTATTAAAAATATTGATAATCTCTTTCCTGAAAGGGGACAGATTTTATTTCATGTGTGTAAGGTGATATATGAGCAATTAATTGATAAAACCCACATGTCTACTACCTAATGACCCCTACACTCTTCCTTAAATAACATCAATTTTTTTTTTATCTGGGTTCAACTTCATCAATCTTAACAGCTTCCTGTTGAAGAAAATTAACTAATTAATATATATTTATATATAGGCCCCTACCATTGGAAACATACACTCTCTCTCTCTCTCTCTCTCTCACACTCACACTCACACACACACACACACACACACATATGAATATAAAACATAAAGGAATAGGAATTTGGAATCTGGACAGGTACCTTATGAGCATTCTGATATCATCCATGTCTCTGCGTGTATGTATGTATGGGTCTCTTCTATTTTTTTAATTATTATAAATCTTCCACTGAGGAGGGAGCTGGTTTCCAACAAAGATACAAGGCTCCATCTTTGGGATGTAGTGAACACAGACAAATTCACATTTGGAACTTGAAAAAAGTCTTGCATATTTTTACTGTTCCACTCACAGATTGGACTTGTAATGTACGAATCAGCCAGTCAATTTCTCTTTCTGAAAATGCCAGTTTATCCAGATTCTCCTTCAAGCGTTTACTAACAAAACCTAGTGCTCCGATTATTATCGGTATGAATAGGAATTCATAGTCTGGATATAGAAGCTGGAGGTTTTGAAGCAGTTGTCCATAGATATCTTCTTTTTCTTTGATTTTCAAAGAGATATTTATATCTGCAGGGCAGCTGACCTCTGTGATGGTACATACCTTTGCCCCTCTGTCCAAAACAACAATATCCAGTCTGTTATGTTTACATTTGACTGAAGTTTTGATGGCAACCTCACTAGTGCTGGTGCCATGTAAAAAGGTACCCAGTTACACTCTCTCAAGGGGTCGAAGTTGAGAAGGTTATCCTATTGAAGGAAGCATGAAGGCCCCTGATTTGTTGGATATGGTGGTCTGGCTCTCCTTCAGTTACAACAAGTGTTTCTGTTGACTCAGTCACTGGAACAGCCTCCTTGTGAAATTAATGTGCAAATGACTGAGCACTTCCACATACACATGTACCCTTAACATAGTAGTCATCAGGGAGATTCAGTGTGACACAGAACATGACAAGGCTGGTCCTTTCAAATTCAGATACAACTCATTTTTGTCAGATGAGTGAACTGGAGTCAGGGCTGGCTCAAGGTACCGGCAACTAAAGCAGTCACCCAAGGCACCGAGGAGGACATTACAAAGACAAGAAAATTTCCACGACCGTCAGCTTGTACACACTGAAGTTCAGCTTGCCTGGGGCACCAGCAACCCTAGGGCTGGTTCTGACTGGAGCAACATAAAATATATAGTCCTGCTCAAGGATACAACGTGCTGCTGGGAACCAAAATCACAACCTTATGATCGTGAGACAAATAAACTAATCGGTAGAGGTCATATGCCTTCACTAATGATAAATCCAAATGAAATTAGATAGCAATATTGGGGGGGGGGGGGGGGGGAGCACTTATGTACTTGATAAAATTCCACACAAACCAGAAAACTAATTATAGAAGGCATGCTGATATTGCAATACAATGCCAAAATGAACAAGCAAACACAAAACAAAAAGTAAACAAAAACTAGTAAAAAAAAACATAACAGTCATAAGACCTTTGGCAGGGAAGGTCAATGTGTATTTAGTCTGTAACAAATAGCATAAACGCCAAAATGTATTCAGTTCTTGAAAAGGAATCTGTGAAGGTCTAGAAATGTCAGAAACGGATTTGGGAATTTTATTGTTGCAAACCAAATGTAAAAGATTTATAAGAAAATAGGAAAAATATAAAAATATTGGTTTCGGGTTTATTACAGGGGAAAGCATAAGTTGATTACATTGACCTCCCCCACTACACAACTGGTACTTGTTTTATTGACCGCCAAAAGGATGAAAGGGAAAGTTGAGCTCAGTGGAATTTGAACTTGGAATGTAAAAACAGATAAAATGCCATTAAACATTTTGGCCGACGCAGTAACTATTAGAATATTTAAGACAAAACTTGAACATTAGAAAATTACTATTTTTAAATCTCACAATGAGAGATATTCAGCAACAATACTTTGGAGTAAAGATTGTTTGCCAACATAACATGGCAGTCCTGGTTTAGGATGAATGTTACTGTAATTCAGCCCCAGGAGACACATTCATCCTAAACCATGACTGCCATGTTATGTTGGAAAACAATCTTTACTCCAAAGTATTGTTGCTGAATATCTCTCATGAGATTTAAAAATAGTAATTTTTTAATTTATAGATCAGTGACTAGTTGTCACTTTGGAAACTATATATTTCGAACGGGAATTTGGCAGTGCCACCTCTAGCCGAACAATTATTCTGTGCTGATGAAGGGAAATAACCCGAAAATCGCGAGACACAGATATTGTTTTGAGCTGAGTGGAGGTGCTAGATTCCCTTGTTTGAAAATATAAGGACACAGATCGTGTTGTATAGCCAGCTGGAGACGATGTCTCCTGGGGCTAAATTACAGCAACATTCGTCCTAAACCAGGACTGCCATGTTATATTGGCAAACGATCTTCCCTACAAAACTTGAACATGTTTGCATATTTAATAATACACACACACATACACCACATATAAATATATATACCAATGTATATATGCATTTATATGTCTATAAACATATACATATGTATGCATATCAGCATCATAACAGCTATTTTCCATCCTGGCATGGGTTTGATAGGTTGACAGGAGCTTCAGTGTTCACAGATTCGCCAGTGTCCAAGATTTCCTTCATATATATAACATGTATATATATCATCATCATCATCATCATCGCTTAACGTCCGCTTTCCATGCTAGCATGGGTTGGACGATTTGACTGAGGACTGGTGAAACCGGATGGCAACACCAGGCTCCAGTCTAATTTGGCAGAGTTTCTACAGCTGGATGCCCTTCCTAACGCCAACCACTCAGAGAGTGTAGTGGGTGCTTTTACGTGTCACCCGCACGAAAACGGCCACGCTCGAAATGGTGTCTTTTATGTGCCACCCGCACAAGCCAGTCCAGGGGCACTGGCAACGATCTCGCTCGAAAATCCTACGGGAGCCAGTCAGGCAGTACTGGCAACGGCCACGCTCAAAATGGTGCATCTCATGTGCCACCCGCACAAGAACCAGTCCAGGGGCACTGGCAACGATCTTACTTGGCTTGCCGGGTCTTCTCACGCACAGCACATTTATATAATATATATATATATATATATATGGAGAGAGAGATTGTATACACAGAGCATTTTAGCGAAAGTCTTCTTCAACAAATTTTACATAATATTTTAAGAGAAAAGCTATGTGTGTGTCGTGTTAAAGTTCTGAAGATAGCGAATGTAAGCACCAAAGCTCTCTTGCAACACAGCAGACTGAGACAGGCAGGCCATAGATTTTATATGCAAAAAAAAAAAAAAAAATTTTAAAGCATGAACTCTTCAGAGAACATTATTTACATTTGACAGATATTTGTCCTCATCTTGTTTGTTGTTAACACAACGTTTAGGCTAATATACCCTCCAGCCTCATCAAGTTGTCTTGGGGAAATTTCGAACCTGGGTTCTCATTCCTAAGGTATTTTTCGATGCTGTTAGTATTATTATTATTATTATTATTATTCAGGTCAGTGCTTGGAATCAAACTTGGAATCTTAGGGTTAGTAGCCCGTGCTCTTAACCCCTACGCCATATAATAATAATAACATCGAAAAATACCTTAGGAATGAGAACCCAGGTTCGAAATTTCCCCAAGACACCTGATGAAGGCTGGAGCGTATATCAGCCGAAATGTTGTGTTAACAACAAACAAGATGAGGACAAAAATCCGTCAAATGTAAATAATGTAAATAATGTATATAATTCCTCATTTCTTAAATATAGAACTGTACTCTCCAGAGAAGTTTAAGTCTGAGAGAAGAGCTCCTTGCAACTGCTTTAAATCTGATCTGATGTAAAAGTAATATTCCTGTGGAAAATGGCAGAAAAAAAATGCAATTTATAAGGCAACACGAATAAAAAATATATTCAATGCATCCATTTTGAAAAAAATCACATTAAACACAAAAAGTTAGAACGAGATGCAAGGGAAGATAACTCCATAAATATTAATCCTTTCAAATGTTCAAGTTGCAAGTGAGTTTGTCTAATTAAGGCTGATCTTGTTAGCAACTCAACAAGAGATAAACATAAGCAAGCTGACAATAGATTATTGCCACCGGTAAGAAGATATGCCTGGCAGTTTGTATGGTTGTACACAATATCAACTTCTATTCTGTGTTGCATTTAACTGAGAAGAGACATTTATTTAACAGCTGCAAATCAACAACTAGGCTAAAAACTCCAGATTTGCTTTTCAATTGTGTGTGTGTGTGTGTGTGTGTGTGTGTGTGTGTGTGTGTGTGTGTGTGTGTGCATATATGTAAACATCTGTATGAGTATGTATAAGTTGTGTGTGTGTGTGAGTGTGAGAATGTGTGTACATGTATATATTTGTCTAAGTGCATAACTGTGTGTCTGTATGAGTGTGTATTTTCTTTATCTGCTCCATGGCCTCGTTAAGACCTCCAAGATTAGTGAGATTAACATGGTTAATGTGTGTGTGTGTGTGTGTGTGTGTGTGTGTGTGTGTGTGTGTGTGTGTGTGTGTGCATATATGTAAACATCTGTATGAGTATGTATAAGTTGTGTGTGTGTGTGAGAGTGTGAGAATGTGTGTACATGTATATATTTGTCTAAGTGCATAACTGTGTGTCTGTATGAGTGTGTATTTTCTTTATCTGCTCCATGGCCTCGTTAAGACCTCCAAGATTAGTGAGATTAACATGGTTAATGTGTGTGTGTGTGTGTGTGTGTGTGTGTGTGTGTGTGTGTGTGTGTGCATATATGTAAACATCTGTATGAGTATGTATAAGTTGTGTGTGTGTGTGAGTGTGAGAATGTGTGTACATGTATATATTTGTCTAAGTGCATAACTGTGTGTCTGTATGAGTGTGTATTTTCTTTATCTGCTCCATGGCCTCGTTAAGACCTCCAAGATTAGTGAGATTAACATGGTTAATGTGTGTGTGTGTGTGTGTGTGTGTGTGTGTGTGTGTGTTTTATGTGTGTGCAAATGTGTAGTGACTGGATGACTATTTTTGTGAAAATGTGAAACACACCATGCTAGTGATGAAGACCACCACATCATCTGCAATCAACTAAGACAGGTGCAACTGTAAGGGTTTCTATGACAACACTGTCATGTTTAACAGAAATGGCTGATGGGTGGCAGCAAGATTGACCAAACGAAACAGAAAAACAAAAGACATGCATGGAGAACATGGGGATAGGCCAAGCTAGGAGTAAAAGCAGCCATTGGCAAGTCTTGTTTTTGCTTTCTTTTTTATGTGTTTACCTAACTCCAGGAAATATCTCCATATAGCTCCAGCCATAACTGTAGACGGGTCTGATACAATAATCTGTTAGAATAACAAGACAGTTTTACAACAGAACTTTGAAAGGAAAATGATAAAAACAAAAACAAAAAAAAAACAAAGAAATAGAAGAAAGACAAAAGAAAAAGACAACAATACAAAACAAAATACAAAATAAAGGATTTCTTTACACAACTATAAGTAAGTGTGTTAAATGCGTTAATCCTTTTAATCCCAACCTGTCTGAAAATGCCCCTGTTCCTATGATACCTGCTTCCTGTTCTAAAGTGATCTAAGTTTAAAAAAACCTTCCATCAAAATTTCATGCTAATTCATGTTCTGAAGAGAAATATGAGAACTAAAGGGTTAAAGGGATCTAAATTAAAGCCTGCCCTCAACGTCGAATGTTAATTTATATTCCAGTTTAATAAGGATGGAGTCATTTTACTAAATTCTTCATCAGTTTTAAAATTAATTGAAACAAAGGAAAGTGTATTTCAACAGAAATATGAAAATGAAAGGGTTAATAGGTACAAAGACAGAGCTTGAGGGAACAAGCAGTGATGGTCTTTGTTGACTAAAACCGTCCGATGAAGTTTTAAATTTGAAATCTCTCTCTCTCTCTCATACAAAAGGACAGACCACAAACAAAATTTCTCTTTGCCCTGTTAATTTCATTTACTGTGTCATGTCTTAGGTAAATTAGTGGTGACATACTTAAACTGTTTTTAACCCTTTTGTTACCAACCCGGCTGAAACCGCCTCTGGCTCTGAAGTACATATGTCTTGTTTTCATAAGTTTTAAATTAAAATCTTCCACCAAACTTTAGTCACAATTTATGTTCCTAACACTAACTTAATGATAACCAAGTTATTTTACTAAATTCTTTGCTGTATTTAAAATTAATTGAAAGAAACACAAAAAATCTCAACAGAAATATAGTGACAAAAGGGTTAACAAATGATTAATTTAACCCTTTTCATACCAACCTGGTTGAAACCACCTCTGGCTCTGTAGTACAGCTGTCTTGTTTTCATATGGGGTTGCAGTCTAGGGAGTTAGGTGGCCAGATATTAGGGATAATGTGGCCACAGAAATTGTCTGACAGCCATGACTGGGTTCTCCTGTTTGTGTGGTGTGGTGCAGGGTCATGTTGCTAGACATAGGGTCTTCCGGTAACCACTCCCTTGACCCAGGGCAGCACTACCTCCTTCAGGCACTTGATGTAGGCCTCTGAGTTGAATTCGAGGCCATGTGGGAAGATGAATAGTGATCACTCCAAACATCATGATGTTGACTGGATATTTGATTTTTATCACTCTCGGTAGGTACGTTTGTACTGGGGCTTCCAACACTTCATATATTAAAGGTTTTTAGGGTTGCAGGACATAAAAAAGTTTGGAAACGACTGATCTTAAGAGAGCTTGTAGGTGGTCAGACAACCTGCTAGAAACAACTTACTGTCCTAAATAAGTGAAGAACAAAAAGATGGGATGGTTGATGGCTTTCTTGAAAGAGGTCAATCTCAAACTATCTGATGTGGCGTACAGGCAATTTTATTTTCCCAATGTGCTAGGGGCCTGTAATATTTCTTTGTAATATTAATTTATACTGGAAACAATGTATATAATGAATATAATAAAAGTTGACAATTTTTTTTTATCTTATATTTATTTTGTAAACAAATAATAGAATATTATACAAGCACCCACTACACTCTTGGAGTGGTTGGCGTTAGGAAGGGCATCCAGCTGTAGTAACTCTGCCAGATCAGATTGGAGTCTGGTGTAGCCATCTGGTTCGCCAGTCCCCAGTCAAACCGTCCAACCCATGCTAGCATGGAAAGCGGATGTTAAATGATGATGATGATATATATATATATATATATTGTATGTGTCTATATTTCTGCCCCCCACCACGTCACTTGACAACCGATGTTGTTTGTCCCGTAACTTAGCGGTTTAGCGAAAGATACCAAAATACTAGTCTTACAGAGAAAAAGCCTTTGGGTCAATTTGTTTGACTAAAGGCGGTGCTCTAGCATGGCCGCAGTCAAATGACTGAAACAAGTAAAAGAATAAAAGAATAAATAATTGTTGTTGTTGTCGTCGTCGTTGTTGAAGACCAATGACTTAGCAAGAATTTTAAAACACCAAACACAGTAAATAGTATTTCCTTTCATCCATTCCACATTCACAAGTTTAAATCCCACAGGGAAATGGTGGTGATTGTGATAGGGGTGGGGGTGAGATAAAATGATTTCCTGTTATATATTTGCATCATCATCGTTATTGTTTTAATGTCCACTTTTCTATGCTTGCATGGGTCAGATGGAATTCAATGAGGTAGATTTTCTATGGCTGGATGCCTTTCCTGTTGCTAACCTTCGAATATCTATTTCCCCATCAACAGACATGGTTTTTGCTGAATATTAGAAATGAACGACATTGCTTGTATGACAGTGACACTCATTTACAACTATCACAAATATGTACGATGATGATGATGATAAATGTGTATGTATATACATGTATGTATACATGTATGTATGTACCATTATCATTTAACGTCCCCTTCCCATGCTGGCATGGGTTTGACAGTTGGGAAAGAATGATCTAAGAGAGCTTGTAGGTGGTCAGACAACCTGCTAGAAACAACTTACTGACTTAAATAAGTGAGGAATAAAAAGATGGGATGGTTGATGGCTTGATTGCTTTTACTCACAGGTCTGTTCCACCATGGATGACCCAGGGCTAAACAACAGCAACAACAATGTTTACAATATTAAAAAAATAAATGGTGATGAGGATAGTCTTGGGATCCCCCAGCTGCCAATCCCAACAATCGTTTACAATGAAATTGTTGGCATCCAGGAAACAACATAAAATACTTCCTTCCAAATTGTAAACTATTCAACACAACTTCTGAGAGCCTCTACATGGTCACATGACCCGCTAGAAACAGCAGTTACATCTCCTTTAACCCTCTTTGTTACCATATTTCTGTTGAGATGTTCTGTGTTTCTTTCAATTAATTTTAAATATAACAAAGAATTTAGTAAAATAACTTAGTTATCATTCAGCTAGTGTTAGGAACATAAATTGTGACTAAGGTTTGGTGGAAGATTTTAATTGAGAACTTTTGAAAACAAGACATTTATGCTTCAGAGCCAGAGGTGGTTTTAGCCGGGTCAGTATGAAATGGGTTAAATTAATCATTTGTTAACCCTTTTTGTTACCATATTTCTGTTGAGATGCTTGTGTTTCGTTCAATTAATTTTAAATATAACAAAGAATTTAGTAAAACAACTACATTAAGGGTATGCATGTCTGTGGAGTACTCAGCCACTTATATGTTAATTTCATAATCAGGCTGTTCTGTTGGTCAGATCAGCAGGAAACCTTGTCTTCATAACTGATGGATTGACCATTTATCCATGTGTACGCACGTGTAATGGTTGTGTTCAAAACGTACAAGACATAAATAAAAACAGGAAAAACAAACAACAAAACACATAAACAATAAACAAACAAACAAATGCGGTGATAAACCAAGGTGTGGAAAACGAAACAAGATGAACAGTCGATGTCTGTGGTTAAATTTTGAAGTAAAGATTAGATATGAAGAAGTTGCTGTTTGTTTGAAAATATTGAAGAAAATATTTACTACATACCCTGAAATATTCAAAGAATATTTTGATGTTGTCTTTATCCTTTTGAAAAAACAGAGCCGAATGAGACACACAGACACACACACAAAGAAAGAGAGAGAGAGGACAGTGGAGCTGTTTGAGGAGAAAGTGTGTTGGTTCAGTGATATGGTTGAAGACAGCTGATAGAGGAAGATGAGATGACGTTGCATTTGAGAATGTGCACTTTATACTGCTGACACATACTAGTTTTGGGTTGGTCTAGAGGTAAGTGTATACGTGTGTATGTATGTGAGTATGTGTATGAAAAGTGATAGAGGAAGCAATAAGAAGGGAAGAGAGGGTGGGTTGGATGTCAAACGGCATGTTTCTAAGAGCACTTGTACTTCAACGTCCCAAACCGGCTACAAATGACCTTGTAAAAAAACTTGGTGTCAAAGAGACTTCGATACAACTGATCAGACAGCATTATCAACCCTAATCACTCGTTTAGTCCATTTGATATCAACCTGCCTGACACTTTCCTTGGTTTCTATGATACAAACTTCATATTTTAAATTGATCTTCATTTAAACCAGTGATTTTAAAACCATTCTTTCCCAATTAACCCCTTTGAGTCCTGTTTTAACTCAACTGGACCCCCACGGCCATTTAATATTGAAACATTCCAATTATATACTTGGGATTAAATATGATTATGGATTGTATAATAAAAAAAAATTGTCAAAATATTTTCTATAATGTAGAAGTGTAACAAATGTACTGCAGCTAAATTTTAACAAAACCTTATATGGACCCCTAAGGGCCATATGAACCTCAGATGAGAACCCTGGCTGAGTTGAAGCTTCCATCAAAATTTCGTTTGTGTTGGTATGGTCATGTACTGCGGATGGATGAGGAGAGCTGTGTGAAGAAGTGCCACTCCCAAACAGTGGAAGGAATCTGGGGGAGAGAGAAAGTCCCAGGAAGACATGGGATGAAGTGGTGAAGCATGACCTTCAAACGTTGGGCCTCACAGAGGCAATGACGAAAGACCGAGACCTCTGTAGATATACTGTGACTGCGAAGACCCGGCTAATAAAGTGAGTTCACAGCTGTAATCTACACCAGTGTCACATAACTCAGCCCACTCAAAAGTAACTTGGATCGTAGGGCAGCAAGCCATGCTTGAGGAGACCCATTGAGTCAAGGACATCAACATCAAAATGAAAATCAAATCAAATTACAATCAAATGGAAATTGTAGTTGTGACTGGCTCTCATGCTGGTGGCATGTAAAATGCACCATCCAATCGTGGCTGATGCCAGTGCCTCCTTGACTGGCTTCCGTGTCGGTGGCACGTAAAAAGCACCATCCAATCATGGCCAATGCCAGCTCCTCTGGCCCTCGTGCCGGTGGTACGTAAAAAGTACCCACCACACTCTCAGAGTGGTTGGCATTAGGAAAGGCATCCAGCTGCAGAAACACTGCCAGATCAGACTGGGGCCTGGGGCAGCCTCCTGGCTTCCCAGACCCCAGTTGAACCGTCCAACCCATGCCAGCATGGAAAATGGACGTTAAATGATGATGATGATTTCAAATAGCAGCCTAATGACAGATTTTTTTTTTAGGTAAATTTTTCCTTATTTTTCAAACTTAATCGAAATAAAAGCAAAATATTTCAGGAAATATGGGAACAAACAGGTTAACAACCAGTCTGGTGCTGTTGGAAGTTGAAGATATTACACACACACACACATACACACATACACACGCGCACACACACACCCACTCACACTCACACACATTCACACATACACAAACACATTCACCCACCAGCACACCCACTCACACACAAACATACACACTCACACACACACTCACACACACACACTCACTCACACACACACACTCACACAAACACACTCACTCACACATACACACACTCACACACTATAAGGCGGCGAGCTGGCAGAATGGTTAGGACGCCGGACGAAATGCTTAGCGGTATTTCGTCTGCCGCTACGTTCTGAGTTCAAATTCCGCCGAGGTCGACTTTGCCTTTCATCCTTTCGGGGTCGATTAAATAAGTACCAGTTGAACACTGAGGTCGATATAATCGACTTAATCCGTTTGTCTGTCTTTGTTTGTCCCCTATGTGTGTAGTAAAGAAATAACACTCACACTCACTCACACACACACACACACACTCACACATACACACACACATAGGGGCAGGAATGGCTGAGTGGTTAAGAAGCTTACCTGCCATCCACGAGGCTCCGTGTTCAATCCCACTGCGTGTCACTTTAGGCAAGTGTCTTCTACTGTAGCCTTGGGCTGACCAATGCCTTGTGAATGAGTTTGTGAAAGCCCAAAATATTTCTGTGTGTACTTTTGTATCCCCACCAGTTGACAACTGACGTTGGTTTGTTTACATCCCTGTAACTTCAGAGTTCAGCACAAGAGATTGGTTTACAGTGAAAGTAAAGTAGGGTGAACTTCCCAACCACATGGTTCCAGGTTCAGTCCCACTGCATGACACTTTGGGCAAGTGTCTTCAATTACAAGCCCAGACTGACTAGAATGTGTGTGTGTGTGTGTGTGTGTGTATGTGTGTGTGTGTGTGTGTGTGTGTGTGTGTGTGTGTGTGTGTGTGTGTGTGTGTGTGTGTGTGTGTGTGTGTGTGTGTACACCCTTGATTATACATCATGTTATGATTATAAATCTCGTAATATCTCGACTGACATACAAGAGATGTTTATTTCCAGTCTTCCATAGAAAACATGCCTGGCCTTGCTTGGAAACAGGAAGAGCATTTGGCCATAAAAAACTGTCTCAATAAATTCCAGCTGATCTATACAAGCATTGGAAAAGTGAACATTAAAATGACGTTGAGGAGGATTATATATATATATATATATATATATATATATATATATACGTATAAGAAGGGATGACCACTAAGTGGACATCTGATATGCTAGAAAGAGGTCATCAACGACCCAACCACAAAGAAAAATAATGGTCTCCAGAAAAAATTCAGCAAACACCTGAACATTTGTCTTGCCCGCTTATGTTCTGGTGTTTGTTGAATTTTTTCTAGAGAACATTTTTTTTTGTGGTTAGATCGTAAATGATCTCTTTCCAGCATATCGGATGTCCACTTAGTGGTCATCTCTTCTTATATGCATGTAATACAATTTTTCTGAATTTTCAGATTTTTTTGTATGCTAGTCCACTGGTTTTAAATCGATGTTAATTAAATTAATATTCAATTTATCACCCTCAGTATATAAATATATATATATGACGCATGCGTACGAACAACCATGCTACATGGCAGTGAAACATGGGCTGTAACTGCTGAGGACATACGTAAGCTCGCAAGGAATGAAGCCAGTATGCTCTGTTGGATGTGTAATGTCAATGTGAATACCCGTCAGAGTGTAAGTATCTTGAGAGAAAAGCTGAACATTAGAAGCATCAGTTGTGGCGTGCAAGAGAGACGATTGCGCTGGTATGGACATGTGGTGAGAATGGAGGAGGATAGCTGCGTGAAAAAGTGCCACACCCTAACAGTTGAGGGAACCCGTGGAAGAGGTAGGCCCAGGAAGACCTGGGCTGAGGTGGTGAGGCAAGACCTTCGTACATTGGGCCTCACCGAGGCGATGACTACTGACCGAGACCTTTGGAAATGTGCTGTGCGTGAGAAGACCCGGCAAGCCAAGTAAGATCGTTGCCAGTGCCCCTGGACTGGTTCTTGTGCGGGTGGCACATGAGATGCACCATTTTGAGCATGGCCATTGCCAGTACCGCCTGACTGGCTCCCGTAGGATTTTCGAGCGAGATCGTTGCCAGTGCCCCTGGACTGGCTTGTGCGGGTGGCACATAAAAGACACCATTTCGAGCGTGGCCGTTTTCGTGCGGGTGACACGTAAAAGCACCCACTACACTCTCTGAGTGGTTGGCGTTAGGAAGGGCATCCAGCTGTAGAAACTCTGCCAAATCAGACTGGAGCCTGGTCTTGCCATCCGGTTTCACCAGTCCTCAGTCAAATCGTCCAACCCATGCTAGCATGGAAAGCGGACGTTAAACGATGATGATGATGATGATATATATATATATATATATTGATTTGATGTACGAATTTTCGTCATCACTGTTATATCTGAACTGTCATAATATCAAACATTCCTGATGTTCTCTTATTAATCTCCAACTGTGTATCATCAACAAGCTCTCCACGATATCTATTCAATAATTCTTAAGGCCTCTACACTATGACTGCGCATATGTGCGTGTTTATCATTAACACCTTAGAACATTCTTCGTCTACCTACAGCTGTAAATAAGCTTCTGATAAATCCAATTTAGAAAAGAGTTTGCCCCCATTAAACTTGGCAATGGTTAGTTATAAGTTTTCAGACATTCATTAAATCCTATCAGAAAATCGGTGCAAACCCTTATTTTCTTTTTCTTTTTTATGTACTCATTTGGTGCTGCCCATTCTGAATAGGCTAATTTTTGTATTACGCCAATATTCTCAAGTTTTTTCAATTCTTTTTTCACTTGATTCAGTTCCACAAAAGGCACAGCTCTCTTCGGCTTAAAAACCAGAACGGCATTTTCTTTCAGTTGGAATTTCACTTTTATTTTCGTACACCAAGTCAATCCAAAAATAACATGAGAATATAATTTTTTAAATTTCATTTTTAACTTCTCAGATTCCTTGTTCGGACTGGCATGCGACACATTCCCATTATTACAGAAAATACTTACGGGAAAATTCCACAAATTAAATATCTCCATCCAATCTGAACCAAACAGATTCATGGTATTTTCTGATATGTAGACCTTCGCTTTGAACGTCTTCCCATGAAATGTTACATCTGGCCTCAATTCGCCCAGGAATCAAACTTGCTGTCCAGAGACTCCTCAAGCTATTTGCTTTGTTTTCTTGAATGTAGATCTTGCAATTTTCTTCCAAGTTTCAGTATTTATTATTAAAATATTGCTCCCTTGTGCGTACATTATTAATTTTTGCAGATACCAATTTTCATTTTTTTGTCTCACTTTCCATTTTCATTGAAAACACTTTATTTGTTTTTCTGTTCGGCCCTTTTCTTTTTTGCCCAACACTGCAACTGTTTATGCCCCATTTTACCACAAACAAAACATTCTTTATTCCTAAAAGGGCAGTCCCTTTTGCAGTGCATCTCGCCACAACCAAAACATGGTTTGGGCCTTGTTTGATTTATTTTTTTTGTTTTGTCATTGGTCAACAAGCCTGTACATTTATTTTATTATTTTCAATTTTTTCAGTATCCTGACATAGGTTAATAATACGGTGACATTCTTCTGCCACTTTTTGCAAGATTAATTCAATGTCTTGTGTCAATTTTGTTAATATTCTTACTCGTATTTCTGCATCCTCACTTGCAATTAAGTCCTTTGATAAATATCAAACATTTAAACATATTTGGGGACAACTTTCCTAACTTGAATTTTTCGCATGCTTTGTTTACAATTCCTGTATATGTAACAAAGTCATCATTTTCATTTTTTTTTTGTAAATTTAACCATTCCCAACATACGTTGAATAGCGAGCTCTTTTCACCAAATATATTAGTTAATATTTTAATTGTATCTTCAAAACAAATTTCTGATGGCTTTTTTGGTAGCATAAAATTGCAGTATTTCTCCTGCTCTGATGGAGTTAGTTTACGCAAAAGAAGTCTTACCTTCTTTCCGTTTGTTCAGCCTTTGCACTCCTCTTTGAATATTTCTTTATACCTTCTATAGTATGAAGAAAATGTGATCCCATCTTCAGAATTATACAGGAATTCTTCAATGGAGTTGGCTACTCCATTTGCCGAATAGGACGCCGCTGCATTCTTGGATTGAAGCAATAACTCCATCAACTGTTGCTTTAGCTGTTGTTGTTGTTGTTGTTGCTGTTCATGGTTTTCTTGCTGCTGTTGTAACAGCTGCCACTGCAACTGTTGTTGTTGCTTCACAATGGAAGCTAGTAGGTCTTCCATTTCGACACTCCTACAGGCGTTTGTAATCTCATTACCACTGTTATAACGACACCATCATACAGTGGGAAGTATCCTCGTCGCCACTGATATAACATACAACTTCTCATCATCACTGTTATATCTGAACTCTCATAATATCAAATGTCCCTGATGTTCTCTTATTACTCTCCAACTGTGTATCTTCAACAAGCACTCCACAGTGTCTCTATTCAATAATTCCTACGACCTGTACTCTATGACTGCGCATATAACACTCTTTCCAGATTGTTCTGCACCTGCTCATTTATACTAACTAGCATAGTTCACTTAGCCAATCACGGGGGTGTACAGATTCCTCATAGAAAATATATATATATATATATATATATATATATATATATATATATATATATACATATACACTCGACAGAGTGTAAGTACCTTGAGAGAAAAGTCGGACCTAAGAAGCATCAGTTGTGGTGTGCAAGAGAGACGATTGCGCTGGTTTGGTCATGTGGTGAGAATGGATGAGGATAGCTGTGGAAGAGGTAGGCCTAACGGTTGAGGGAACCTGTGGAAGAGGTAGGCCCAGGAAGACCTGGGATGAGGTGGTGAAGCACGACCTTCGAACATTAGGCCTCACCAAGGCAATGACTTCTGACCAAGACCTTTGGAAATATGTTGTGCATGAGAAGACCTGGCAAGCCAAGTGAGACCATAATCTGAGGCCTCTGCCAGGGGTGTAGCCAGCCCGCTTATGCATACCTTTCCTTCATTGGACACTAAACTCTGCTTGCGAAGACCTGTTGAGGCAAGTGAAATCGAAATCGAACCAAATTCGACAACTGGCACCCATGCCAACCTCTCTTTCATTGGACACTAAACTCGGCTTGCGAAGACCTATTGGGGCAAGTGAAATCGAAATCGTGATGGCATCTGTACCAACGGAGTGCTAAGAGCACCGTCCAAGCGCGATCATTGCCAGAGCAGTTGTCTGGCTTCTGTGTAAGTGGCCCGTAAATAGCACCATTTGAGCGTGATCATTACCAGCATCACCTTACTGGCACTTGTGCCGGTGGAACGTGAACAAAACATTCGAGCAAGGTCGTTGCCAGTGCTGCTGGACTGACTCCTGTGCAGGTGGCACGTAAAAACACCATTTGAGCATGGCTGTTACCAGTACCGCGTGACTGGCTCTCGTGCCGGTAACACGTAAAAGCACCCACTACACTCTTGGAGTGGTTGGCATTAGGAAGGGCATCCAGCTGTAGAAACTTTGCCAGATCAGATTGGAGCCTGGTGTAACCATCCAGTTCACCAGTCCTCAGTCAAATCGTCCAACCCATGCTAGCATGGAAAGCAAACATTAAATGATGATGATGATGATATATATACATATACACACATACATAAACACATTGTTAAAAGTGTGAAATTGTTATGACTTTTAGATGAGGGGCGAGCACATCCACATCTTGCGAGTGATTTTTTAATGTGTGCCTTTGTTGTTCTGTGCAACATTTCATGCTTGTATTTATATGTATGTGTATATACGTGTGTGTATATATGTATATACACATGTAATTCCTACCAAATGAGTTGAGTGCCATTTTCTTTTGTTTATCCACTAGTATTTTTGTGCTCATGTCAATATATAATCTCGTTTGTCATTAACTTACTTTGATAGTGAATTGAAGATAAGACTTATTTCTTGCACCACCACCACCACCACCTCCCAACCAATCTCAACCCCACCCCCACTCCCAGTGGTCTAATCAGACGTTTGGCCAGTGAAATATGTTGAAGTTGTGTATTAAAGGAGAGACAGATAAAGACCAGTTGACAAACAGATTAACAGGATGTGATTAGTGAGAGAGAGAGAGAGAGAGAGAGAGAGATAGAGAGAGAAAGAGAGAGAGAGAGAGAGAGAGAGAGAGAGAGATATGATTAAATACATGTTTCACCAAGATACTTTGTGTGTGTGTGTGTGTGTGGTGTGTGTCAGCCTGACAGGGTCTGTATATCTCAGAAGCTGTAACCAGAGTCTTAGTTGTTAAGCCTGGTTCCATGTGTAGAGAAGACCTGTTATTGCTAACGTTCTTTCTAACAACAACCTTGGACACCCTTTTTCAATTTCGTATATTTAACACTCGAGAAAACGCTTATAAAATCAACAATCAACACAGAACCCATGACTGTATTTATTCTTTTACTCGCTTCAGTTATTTGACTGTGGCCATTCTGGAGCACCGCCTTTAGTCGAACAAATCAACCCCAGGATTTATTCTTTGTAGGCCTAATACTTATTCTATTGGTCTCTTTTGCCAAACAGTTAAGTTACAGGGATGTAAACACACTGACATTAGTCATTAAGTGATGGTGGGGGGACAAATACAAATATAGACATATATATATATATATATATATATATATATACACACAGGCTTCTTTCAGTTTCCGTCTACCAAATCCACTCACAAGGCTTTGGTCGGCCTGAGGCTATAGAAGACACTTGCCTAAGGTGCCATGCAGTGGGGCTGAACCCAGAACCTTGTGGTTGGGAAGCAAGCTACTTACCACACAGCTACTCCTACGCCTTTGTAGATTTTTTTCTTTCATCTTTTACTTGTTTCTGTCACTAGGCAATGGCCATGCTGGGGCACCATCTTGAAGTCGATCACTTTCTTTTGCCTAACCACTAAGTTACAGGGGTGTAAATAAACCAATACTGGTTGTCAAGTTGTGGTGGGAGACAAACACAAAGACACGCGTCAGCACACACACACATGATGGGCTTCTTTGAGATTCTTGCTCATAATGCTTTTGGTCAGCCAGATTCACTTACCCAAGGTGCCACACACACATGCACATATATATATATATATATATATATATATCACATGACCCCATGACCAATCAGGCTATCAGATGTTATACATCACTGGTCACAATGCACTTTGCATTGTTTAAGCCTTGATTGGATCAACACGAACCCACATTGTTGTAACCGACAGAGCGCCACAACAACAATGTGTAGCACGCGAAACAGCTGTTAGCCTAAGGATCACAAGTGGTTAAGTAAAAATATTCATCTCTCATTCCTCCAGACTCTTTTCAATTTATAAACTCCTCATATGTCAATAATTATTTTAATTATTATATAATAAATTTACAAGGTTACTTTTGTTGTTATTGTAATTATTTTAACTAGGGCTGTGGAGTTGGAGTCATGGAGTCGGAAACAATTAAGGGGTAAGTGGAGTCAGAATTGGTAAAACTATACTGACTCCGACTCACAATATTTTTATTCTTTAATATAAACCAGTTATAACATACAGGCCTCTTCAAAGTACAAGCGTATGCATATGCTTTATGAGATATGTAGATCTCAATCACTTGATTATATAAAGAGGAGTCGGAGGTGCCAATAGTAGAGGAATCAGAGTACGAGTCGAAGTTTTTTGTTTCGACTCCACAGCCCTGGTTATCCCTAATGAGGCAGAAACCATAACAATCCTATTTTTTTAGGTGTATTGAGTACTAAATTATCTAATTTGTTCTTCTTTGAAGATGGTACAGTGTCATTACATGACCATTAGCTATTATTTCTAGCAGAAGACGTAGTTAAGAAGCTTACCTTAAACAATTCACCAGTTTTCAATTAAACCTGCAAAATAATATAAGAAATATATGAGTATGTGCGTGAATTTGTGTGTAGATGTATGTGTATGTGTGTGTGTGTACATATATATATATATATATATATATATATATATATATATATATATATATATATATAGTGAAGGCACATGGCTCAGGGGTTAGAATATCAGGCTTACAATCATGTGGTAGTGAGTTCAATTTGCAGACAAGGCTGTGTGTTGTGTTCTTGAGCAAGACACTTTATTTCATGTTACTCCAATTCACTCAGCTGTAGAAATGAGTCGCAATGTCACAGGTGCTGAACTGTATCGGCCCCTTTGCCTTTCCCTTGGATAACACTGGTGGCGTGGAGAGGGGAGGTTGGTATGCATGGGCGACTGCTGGTCTTCCATGAAGGACCTTGTCCAGACTTGTGCCTCGGCGGGGAACTTTTTAAGTGCAATCCCACGATCATACATGACTGAAGGGGGTCTTTACCCTACACACACAAACACATATACAAGACCTGTCCATAGTAGAAGAGTTACAGCCACACATCCAGGTGAAGAGAATCAGCCCGCATGTATGTATGTATGTATGTATGTATGTATAAGAAGTGGGATCTTTTTTAAAACGGGGGCCACATTTTTCATTAACGAAACACTTTGACACTTGGAACACTGGTAGAATGTGTCATATAAAACATCTTTTTCTCTTAGTCTTCTTTAAAAAAAAAGAAATCCCTAAGTTATTCCATGTTAAAGTTGTCGTATTTCTGTAATTTCAACCAATCACTGACGTCCATTCAGCCGATATACATTAAGTGCCGACTACATAAACAAACGATTCTGAAACAATTAACCCTAACCCTAACCCTAGGGTTAGGGTTCGGGTTAAAGCATATTTAAAATGAAAAAAGCAAATAAAACGAAGAATCGTTTGTTTATGTAGTCGGCACTTAATGTATATCAGCTGAATGGACGTCAGTGATTGGTTGAAATTATCGAAATAAGACAATTTTTTACATGAAATAAATTCGAATACAAAAATATTTTTCTGTTCTATAACACAAAATAGATAAGTATACGAAGTTTGAAAGTCTTTCCGTACCAAAAAC
The DNA here is from genome assembly GCF_046866305.1 of Octopus bimaculoides. Lineage (NCBI taxonomy): Eukaryota > Metazoa > Mollusca > Cephalopoda > Octopoda > Octopodidae > Octopus > Octopus bimaculoides. The sequence continues at coordinate 195,554,433 of NC_142928.1, forward strand.
ACTACGTAAAACATTAATGAAAAATGTGGCCCTCGTTTTAAAAAAGATCCGAGAAGTGTTCTTCATTTCCAGTGTTTCCATGGAAAACATGCCTGGCCATGAAGTAATATTACTTGGCTTAGAAACAGAGGAGGGTTAGTGAGAGGAGGGGCATAGAAACAGATGATGATGATGATGCATGTGTGTGTGTGTGTGTGTGTGTGTGTATCGGTGCAAAATAAACACACATATTTCACAAGGCATACAGGATATTTTGTGCAAAGCATTTGTCACCGAGAGTGATCTATAATTAAAACTAATTGAAAACTTAATTAGATCTATGTCAAAAGCCTGCATAAATGGAAATTAATAGAACCCACAAAATACAAATACAAAGATTTTGCATGCGTGCATAAAACATTAATAAGCATAGAGAGAAAGAGAGAGAGAGAGAGAGAGAGAGAGAGAGCAAAGGAAAGAATGAGTGAGAGCAAATGGAACGAATGACAAGAGAGAGAGAGAGAGAGAGAGAGAGAGAAAGAGAGAGAGAGAGTGTGTGTGTGTGTGTGTGTGTGTGTGTGTGTGTGTGTGTGTGTGTGTGTGTGTGTGTGTGTGTGTGTGTAGATATCAAATTTATTTATGTATTTCATCTGACTTCTTCAGCTATGATTATACATCCGCTTCAAAGGTATAAAGCATAAATGTCGGTTGTTATATAATGATAAATAATTACAGTACACACACCACCGTCATCCTCATCATTTAACCTCCGCTTTCCATGCTGGCAAGGGTTGGCTGAAATTTGCTGAGGCAGATTTTCTATTGGCTGGATGTCCTTCTGTTGCAAACATTTACTTGTTTCCAAGAAAGATAAAATTTTCCCCATGCTCACATGTTTTCATGGAAAATTGAAAACGGAGGCCACTGCTTGCACAACAGCGACACTCAAACTATCACGTGATGTCAAGACAATGAAAGAGTACTTTGAATATAACAATAGATTAATTTTAAATATAAAATAACTTAGTTAACATTAAGCTTGTGTTAGGAACATAAATTGTGACTAAGGTTTGGTGGAAGATTTTAATTCAAAACTTATGAAAACAAGACATTTGTACAACAGATCTACAGGCGGTTTCAGCCAGGTTGGTAACGAAAGGGTTAAGAATTGTTTCTCTATTATATATTTTAACCCTTTTGTTCCCATATTTCTGTTGAGATGCTCTGTGTTTCTTTCAATTAATTCTAAATATAACAAAGAATTTAGTAAAATAACTTAGTTGTCATTAAACTAGTGTTAGGAACATAAATTGTGACTAAGGTTTGGTGGAAGATTTTAATTCAAAACTTATGAAAACAAGACATTTGTACAACAGATCTACAGGCGGTTTCAGCCAGGTTGGTAACGAAAGGGTTAAAAATTGTTTCTCTATTATATATTTTTACCCTTTTGTTCCCATATTTCTGTTGAGATGCTCTGTGTTTCTTTCAATTAATTCTAAATATAACAAAGAATTTAGTAAAATAACTTAGTTATCATTAAACTAGTGTTAGGAACATAAATTGTGACTAAGGTTTGGTGGAAGATTTTAATTCAAAACTTATGAAAACAAGACATTTGTACTCAGAGCCAGAGGTGGTTTCAGCCGGGTTGGTAATGAAAAGGTTAAATACTGAAGCATTGTGTGATGGGGCATAAGTTCATAAAGGTAAAAACCTTGTCAATCACAAAACTGAACTGTGTTTGTCCCCCACTGAGAGACAACAGGGTTGAAATTCACTTCAAATGGGTGAACATTCATACAAAATCCTGTTAAGACATGTCACCAGAACTTCTAAATAGCAAAAAAAAAAAGTTGACTTAAAACTTCACCCTTTTAAAACTGGATGAAATAATTGTTGAAGAGTTAAATATTGAGTGATATTTGGTTATGAACCTTTAAGTTTTGAGTTCATTTCCTACTGAGATCACCATTTTGTTTCTTAATCTACCACAGAAGGATGAAAGATAAAGTACCAGTTGAATACTGGGGTTGATTTGTGGGTCGGTTGGTTGGCTGGGTTTTCCAGTCTCATTTTACATCACACATAAAGAAAGAAAAGGGGCAAGAGTAGTAGATAGAGAGGGTTAACATGAAAGGTCCAAGGTAAGTGCACATACTAAGCTTTATGGCAGGCAATGAGTAAGAGAATGCTGGACACTCACACATGCATGCACGCACACACATACATGCATACACACAGTGAGACAGAGTAATAGAGACAGGGAGAAGTGAGAGTGAAAAAGAGAGAGTTAACATAAGCGGTACAAGATGAGTGCACATACTAGGCTTGGTGGCATGTAATGAGTAAAGGAATACCATATACCAAAGTGGACAGTACTGCCCCACTGGGTGATGGCGTGGAAAGATCCAGAAAATCAGGGCGGTAATGGGGGTGACCAAAACGGGGCAATGGATGTAAAAAAAAAACAAAGAAAATAAAGGGTTAATTAGATTCAGTTTTATTTGTGAAATACTGTTGTTTTGAAATTTGCTGTAGAAAACGGTCTCTGTCTGTGATGAGTGGTGGGGGTGGGGCACTAGGAATGTGACCCTAGAATCAAGGGGGCAGCAGCCTGAACAAATTTGGTACCCACTGCCATACACAATGAAAGAGAAAGAATCCTAGAGACAGAGGAAGAGGAGAGGGAATCAATGACACTAATTATACAAACAAGAAATTTGTTTCATTCAATTTTATTCTATGGTGACAAATATTATTCTTTTGAAAATTGGTATCCATTTTATGATTTTGTCTAAACATTAGAAGCATCAGTTGTGGTGTGCAAGAGAGACGATTGCGCTGGTATGGACATGTGGTGAGAATGGATGAGGATAGCTGCGTGAAAAAGTGCCACACCCTAACAGTTGAGGGAACCCGTGGAAGAGGTAGGCCCAGGAAGACCTGGGCTGAGGTGGTGAGACAAGACCTTCGTACATTGGGCCTCACCGAGGCGATGACTACTGACCGAGACCTTTGGAAATGTGCTGTGCGTGAGAAGACCCGGCAAGCCAAGTAAGATCGTTGCCAGTGCCCCTGGACTGGCTCTTGTGCGGGTGGCACATGAGATGCACCATTTTGAGCGTGGCCGTTGCCAGTACCGCCTGACTGGCTCCCGTAGGATTTTTGAGTGAGATCGTTGCCAGTGCCCCTGGACTGGCTTGTGCGGGTGGCACATAAAAGACACCATTTCGAGAGTGGCCGTTTTCGTGCGGGTGACACGTAAAAGCACCCACTACACTCTCTGAGTGGTTGGCGTTAGGAAGGGCATCCAGCTGTAGAAACTCTGCCAAATTAGATTGGAGCCTGGTGTTGCCATCCGGTTTCACCAGTCCTCAGTCAAATCGTCCAACCCATGCTAGCATGGAAAGTGGACGTTAAACGATGATGATGATGATGATGATGACTAAGAAATTTGATAAAAGTTAGACCATTATTACTGTAACTGGCACTTCATCTGACAACCAGGGTTCCCGTTGATTCGGATCAACAGAACAGCCTGCTCGTAGAATTAACATGCAAGTGGCTGAGCACTCCACGTGTACCGTTTTCTCAGGGAGATTCAATATAACAGAGAATGTGAGGAGGTTAGATCCTTTGAAATACAGGTACTACTCATTTCTACCAGCTGAATGGACTGGAGCAACGTGAAATAAAGTGTCTTGCTCAAGGACACAACATACCCCCTAGGAATCGAACTCACAACCTTACAATCAAGAGCCGTAAGCCCAAACCACTAAGCAATGTCTGCCATTTACTGCAGCCCTGGTCATCACTTCTACTCTTGACATTTTGGCCATGCTGTCCTCGATATTCTCCTTAAAAACCACATTTCACAGCTCTCCAAACATCTCATTCATGATGTTATAGACCATACCCCACTTCCAATCATTAACACAGGGTAGACATAGCAGTTCAATAAATGGATCCTGGTCTTCATGTTCAGAGTATGGTTTCTCAAGATGTTAACCAATTTTGAGAATGCAAATTTCGCCAGCACCATTTGCCTTTTGATCTCCTCCACACATCTTGCATCTTCTGTGATCAAAGTCTAGAGGTAGTTGAAGAATGATACCTGCTCAATGATTTGATAGTTTGCTTTCAGCAAGCCCTTTGGGATTCCCTTCACCAGCATAGACTCTGTCTTCTTGCAATTTATGAACAGACCCTTCCTCTCTCTTTCTCTAACCATTACAGCCAGAAGTCTCTGAAGTTCCTTTTCTGATTCTGTAAGTCAGACTGTGTCATCTGCATATCTTACGTTTGTGACATTTCTACTATATTTCCTGATATTTCGCATGGAGAAAAAAGCATAATGCCAACGACACCCATTACATGACAATTGATACTAGTACAGCAGAGCCTCACAGTACGAGTGCCCCATTGTACAAGTAATTTGCTGGAGAAGATTTGTGTGAACTTTTGTCTTGAAGTACAAGCGGAAATCCGCAGTTCAAGCATGCAAATTGTCCTATCTTTAAGATAATTCATCTTTAAGATAATAATTTACATACTTCTCTTGCATTCTCTTTTTTTTTTATAATTGTCATTTTACTTGTAACTACACCTTTTCTGTTTTAAAACCCCTAAAAAATTATTTTTGAGTGGTTTTTGTTGGGCTGGAACAGATTAATTATGTTCAAGTTAATTTCAATGGGGTAAATTGATTTGTAGAACGAGTAAATCATGAGACGAGCTCGGTCGTGGAACAAATTAAACTCGTACTGCAAGGTATCGCTGTATTCCTATAATGTGAATGGAATTATAACAGAAGACCAAGATAATAACAAAAACAAACAAAAAAATGTCCATTTTAAAGTTTTCATATTTTAATTAAAACTTCTTGGACAATTTAATTTCACAAACTTTTATCAATTCTTATTGTAAAAACTAGTTTAGTAATTAAAAACTCAGTTATTTTATTAAATCCCACTGAATTTTTAATTATTTCCACAATAAAAACACACAGACTCAGTATGTTGAATTTGAAATGTCATCATGAAAAGGTTAATTAATTTAACCTAAGCCATAATAATAATTACTTTGTAATAATTAATATATGGTTGTGTATTTTAGGAAAGACTTCTTGTATCTAAACGAGGACGGTCTGTGCGTCTCTTCTTTCTCGCTCTCTTTCTGGATATATGTATGTACATATGAATGTATGTGTGTATGTATGTATGTATGTATCTATCTGTCTGCCTGTCTGTCTGTTTCTTCAACAGTTCTTAAGCAAGAGTGATAGAGTAAGTGAGATAAGAGATGAAAGGGGCACAGAGAGAGAGAGAGAGAGAGAGAGAGAGAGAGAGAGAGAGAGAGAGAGAGAGAAACAGGAAGAGTGTGTGAGAAAAGAGGAGAGAGGTAAAAGAGAAAAATGGCTTCAGAGAGGATAAGCAAGAAAGAAAGAAAGAAAGAGAGAGAGAGAGAGAGAGAGAGAGAGAGAGAGAGAAAGAAAGAAATAGCAGAGAGAGGAAGAGATGAGTAGAATCAGAGACATGCGTGAGAGTGGAGAGGTAAGACAGAAGCTGATGAAAGATGAGACAGGAAGAGATGAAAGAGATGAGATGAAAGAAAATATGAATGAGAGAGAAAGTATTGGTTTCCAATTCCGACACAAGGCCAGTAATTTTGGGGGAGGGGGTAAGCCAATTACATCGACCCCACCAGGACTCAACTGGTGCCAAATTTTATTGACCCCAAAAGAATGAAAAGCAAAGTTAATTCCAGTGGAACTTGAATCTCAGAATGTGAAGGCAGACAAAATGTTGCTAAGTATTTTGCTTAGCAACTCACCATTTTTGTGTGAGGGAGAGAAAATTTAACATTTAGTAAACAGGATGTTATTTCACCCGATTGAGCAGACATGAGATTAAAGCATTCCAGCCATGACCATCAGCACATATTTTTAGGCAAAATTTATCCTGTACTTCTACAATCCAATGTCTGTGTTATAAAGTGGTACTAAATGATGAGATACTCAGCTGTTATTTCTAGCAGGTCAAGCAATTATGAAGAACAAGAATAGAAGAACTTCCCGACCTAGTTCTACAGAAACCCTAACTGGACAACATATTCCATGGGATACAGATGCAAGCATTGCTGTGTGGTGAGAAGCTTGCTTCCCAACCACATGGTTCTGGGTTCAGTCCCAGTGCATGGCACCTTGGGCAAGTGTCTTCTACTATGACCTTGGCCTGATCATCACCGTTTAACGTCCATCTTCCATGTTGGCATGGGTTGGACGGTTTGATAGAAGCTGCCAGGCAGGAGCCTGCATCAGACTTCTGTGTCTGTTTTGGTAGGGTTTTTATGGTTGGGTGTCCTTCCTAACACCAACCACCCCACAGAGTGGACTGATGTGTGTGTGTGTGTGTGTGTGTGTGAGTGTGAGTCCCTACCACTGCTGGACAATTGGTGTTGGTTGTTTACATCCCCATAACCTAGCAGTCCAGCAAGAGACCATTAGACCATAGGGCGGCGAGCTGGCAGAAATGCTTAGCAGTATTTCGTCTGTCTTTACGTTCTGAGTTCAAATTCCGCTGAGGTTGACTTTGCCTTTCATCCTTTCGGGGGTCGATAAATTAAGTACCAGTTATGCACTGGAGTCAATGCAATCAACTTAATCCGTTTGTCTGTCCTTGTTTGTCCCCTTGTGGGCAATAAAGAAATAAGAGACCATTAGAACAAGTATCAGGCTTTAAAAAAATTAAAAAGTGGGGCCCCGATTCATTTGACTGAAAATTCTTCAAGGCAGCGTTCCAGCCAAGAAAAATTTTTTTTAAATCTAACAGGATGGTCCTGGCCAGAACACCATCAGATCCTAAGTCTACTTGGCACTAAAAACCAACAATAAAAATGCTTTGTTTTATTTCATTTTTATCCTATTTGCTGACTTCCTGGTCATTATGAAATATTTGACAGATTTAGATCAAGGAGGAATGTGTTTCCACGAGATAACCAAATATGGGCATCCACTGTGACGCCCAGTGTGCGATCATTAGAACGCACTCATTACAAATTTTTGGTAATTCATTCATGTAGCATAAATTTCGAAAAATTGCTTTATATTATCATCATCATCATCATCACTATTATCACCCACTGCCCACATACACCCCCCCCCCCCCCACACACACACATGCTTAATTGTGGAGATGCTCTCGTGCCTGTTCTTTCTGTCTTGCAATTTGCCTGGTGGTATCACTGATGCTGATGCCATGTAAAAGGCACCCATCTCACACACACACAGTAGGGTGGTAGTTTTATGAAGGGTATCCAGCAGTAGAAGACGTACCAAAGATGACACTGGAGTTCAGCACAGCCCTGAAGCTTATTGGATCCTGTCAACCCACACCAACAAGGAAAATAAACACTCTTTTCTAATCTAAGCACAAGGCCCGAAATTTCGGTGGAGGTGGCCAGTTGATTAGATCGACCCCAATACGCAACTGGCATTTAATTCATCGACCCCGAAAGGATGAAAGGCAAAGTCGACCTTGGCGGAATTTGAACATAGAACGTATAGACAGACGAAATACCGCTAAGTATTTCGCCCGGTGTGCTAACGATTCTGCCATCTTGCCGCCTTAAAGGAAAATGAACATTAAATGATTAAAACACTCACGTTGGTGCCACATAAGGAGCACCTACGATGGTGCCACATAAGGAGCACCTTTGCCGGTGTCACATAAGGAGCAGCTTTGCTGGTGCCGCATAAAAAGCACCGAGTACACTCCTTAAAACGACTGGCGTTGGGAAGGCTGCCCAGCTGGAGAAACCATGCCGAAGCACACAATTGGAGCCTGGTGCCAGCTCCTGTCAATCCGTCCAACCCATACCAGCATGGAAAATGGACGTTAAGTGATGATGATGATGATGATGATGATGATGATGATCTGTGTGTGGGCGTGCATGTGTAAAACCTTGTCTAGACATCACGTGATGGCTGCAAATGAGTATCGTTATACTCATGAGGTTGTTCATTTCCAGTCTTCCATGAAAAACATGTCTGGAGAAATATTACCTTGCTTGGAAACAAGGTGAGTGTTGGTGATGACGACGATGATGATGATGATGGTGATGATGATGGGTGATGAAGAAGAGATTTATTGAAGTATGAATATCGACCATATTTGTAGCAAGACATATTCTAGTTTACGATTGGTGCTATCTGACACCCGTTAACTTAACAATTCCAGTAGAAGTGCCACAGCTGAGAATGGTAAATATCTTTTCTGACATTTACATAAAATGAGATTTTTCTTCTAGAAAAACATTTTGCAGTTAAGAAAACACTAACAGTACTTAAGTTCAGAATGTGTATACACTGCTATGTATATATATATATATATATATATATATATATATATATATATATGCTTTAACACCACATTGGGTTGGTGGGGTTTACAAATACATAGGTGTGTGTGTAGGTATGTGTGTGTGTATAGATAGATAGATAGATAGATAGATCAATGAAAATAGCCAGTGAAATCCATTCTCTCTCTCTTTATTTTATCTTATTTGTTTCTTATTTCTTTATTGCCCACAAGGGGTTACACACAGAGGGGACAAACAAAGACTGACAAAGTGTGTAACTGGTAATTGATTTATCAACCGTGAATGGATGAAAGGCAAAGTCGACCTCAGCGGAATTTGAACTCAGAACATAACGGCAGACAAAATACCACAAAGCATTTCGCCCGGCATGCTAACGGTTCTGCCAGCTCACTGCCTTATTTTCTCTTATTTGTTTCTGTCGAAGAGTATAATCTCAAAACGTAAAAGACTTCTCCATTTTCCCTGAGCATCAAATTAATACACCTGCTTGTTGTTCATACATCCGTCTTCATCTTTGTTATTCTATAAATTTGAACTCTATATATGGAACAAACATAGAATTATTCGAAACCAGCATGGGGCAAGCGCTGAACAATATAGAACCAGCATATACATGTAGAATCAATGTAAAGGTACTTAGAACCAGAATCGAGGTACACAGGACCAGTATGGAGGTACAGAGAACCAACATAAATGTACATAAATCTACCAAACCAAAAATATTAACCCTTTTGTTACCAACCTGGTTGAAATCACCTCTGGTTGTATGGTACAAATGTCTTGTTTTCAAAAATTCTGTTAAAATCTTCCACCAAACCTTAGTCACAATTTATGTTCCTAATACTAGCTTAATGATAACTAAGTTATTTTCCTAATTTCTTTGTTATATTTAAAATGAATAGAAAGAAACACAGAACATCTTAACATAAATATGGTGACAAAAGGGTTAACAAATGATTAATTTAACCCTTTCGTTACCAACCTGGCTGAAACCACCTCTGACTCTGTAGTACAAATGTCCTGTTTTCATAAGTTCTTAATTAAAATCTTCCACCAAACCTTAGTCACGATTTATGTTCCTAACACTGCCTTAATGATAACTAAGTTATTTTACTAAATTCTTTGTTATATTTCAAATTAATCGAAAGAAACACAGAGCATCTCAAAAGAAATACAGTAATGAAGGGGTTAATATGGCTGTGCATTCAGATTTGCTTCAGACTGGGCTGTACCTGCCAGTTCTTTACCTTCTCACCATGTGTAAAGTTGTGTAGTAGCAAAACCATTATCATCTCATGGTTGGATTCACCCCTGCTACAAGACCCTAACAGAAGTAGGGAGCATGGGGCCAAGGGGTTGGCAGGAAGAAAACATTTCACCAAGTAACAAGGGCATTCTACCTTTCACCAGGCACCAAAGTTATCAGTTACTGAACCCACCCTTCCACCCACCCCTCTGACCCCCTAATCCCTTACACACACACACATACACACAAAAACTGTTCCTGCCAAACTTTAAACAACTTCCTGCCCTCCTCTCTCTCTCATTTCCAATGAGGCCTCCCACACATTTAACCACCCCACTCCCCATCCTATTCTCTAACCCTAACAGCACACCCAGAGCCCTAATTATCACCTACAAGCCCCTACTCCTCTCAGTAGCTTCTGTCACCCAGCCACCACCCTCACTAAACCTACACCCCCCCCCGCAACAACCCCTAACCCTCCACCAGGCCCCTTAGTTTTGGAGGTTGTTCATCAGATATCCACTACAGCTGCAACATCTGTTATTGTGGACTGCTTCTACTACTACTACTACTACTACTACTACAATTGATGATGCTACCACTCTACTTATGACTACCACCACCTCTACCACCACCACCACCGCCGCTCCTGCATCTACTATAATAGTAATGTATATAGTACATGCATTCCAGTTAAAGGATATGGGGTGGCGATGGTGGTGTTTGTGGCACTGAGGTGGTAGTATGCATGGTGGGGGGTTGGGTCTCACACACACACACATACATACATACATACATACATACAAGTAAATATGTATTCTATATCCTAAAAAATTTACTGTGGGCAAACACACACACACAAACACATGCATTATCAAATTATCATGTCCCTAATCTATACCCCTTCCCCCCACCACCACAGGGGAAAGATGGAGCAATGAATACATCTAGCCTACATACACCCCCTTCCCCATACATATCATCATCACCAGCAACACTTATAACACTAGTAGTAGTAGTAGTAGTAGTAGTAGTAGTAGTAGCAGCAGCAGCAGCAGCAAAGTTCTCGCCACCCCACCTCCCGCCATTGCACCTTGACTGACTCAAAACAACAAACTTCCAGCCTACACTCTCAAGGAAGTTTAACATACCGCAAATATTTCTCCAGATACACACAACACACACACACACACACACACACGCACACACCTACCCCCACACACACACACGCACACACACACACACACACGCACACACCTACCCCCCCACACACACGCACACACCCACACACACGTGCTTGTGTGTGTGTGTGTGTGTGTAAATATATATATTACATATATGTGTGTGTGTGTGTGTATTATTTATCTATTTATTTACTAGTTTCAGTGAAAAGAGCTGAGGCCATGCTGGGGCACTGCCGTTAACTTTGCGATACTTTCATTGCTTGAAAACTCTAATGTGTGGCATCTGGTGAAGGGGGGTCTGATGTTGCTGCCCTCATCTGCATTCCCCACCAGGAGATGGGTTCATCCAGAACTCTAGACAAGAGGAAGTTCACCCCATGTAGGGCCTTCAGGCTTTTAGGGACAATATTAAAGAACTATGCAGATTTATATATACATACATAATATGTGTGTCTGTGTACATATGTGTGTGTGTGTGTGTGTATATGTGTGTGTGTGTGTGTGTGTGTGTGTGCGTGTGTGTATATAGCTGCAGGAGTGGCTGTGTGGTAAGTAGCTTGCTTACCAACCACATGGATCCAGGTTCAGTGCCAGTGAGTGGCACCTTAAGCAACAAAGCCTTGTGAGTGGATTTGGTAGACGGAAACTGAAAGAAGCCCGTTGTATATATGTATATGTGTGTGTACCGAGTTTGATTTTCAGCAGCTACTGGGACAACCTTGAGCATGCTACTTGACAACCGATGCTGGTGTGTTTACATCCATTTAACTTAGCGGTTCAGCAAAAGAGACTGATAGAATAAGTTCTAGGCGGCTTACACAGAATAAGTCCAGGGATTGATTTGTCCAACTAAAGGTGGTGCTCCAGCATGGCCGCAGTCAAATGACTGAAACAAGTAAAAGAATGAGTGTGTGGGTGTATTCTTTTATTCTTTTACTTATTTCAGACATTTGACTGGGGCCATGCTGGAGCACCACCTTTTAGTTGAAGAAATCAACCCCTGGACTTATTCCTTCTAAGCCTGGTACATATTCTATCAGTTCCTTCTGCCAAACCACTAAGTCACGGGTTGTAAAAACACGAATATCGGCAATGAGGGGGTGGTGGGACAAAAACAGACACAAACAACAAACACATACATACATATATACATCAGGCTTCTTTCAGTTTCCATCTACCAAATCCACTCACAAGGCTTTGGTCAGCCTGAGGCTACAGTAGAAGACACTTGCAGTGAGACTGAACCCGATATACATATGTGTGTGTATATATATATATATATATATATATATATATATATATATATATATATATATATGTATATATATATTCTTTTACTCTTTTACTTGCTTCAGTCATTTGACTGCAGCCATGCTGGAGCATTGCCTTTAGTTGAGCAAATTGACCCCAGGACTTATTCCTTGTAAGCCTAGTATTTATTCTTTCGGACTCTTTTGCTGAACCGCTAAGTTACAGGGACATAAACACACCATCATTGGTTGTCAAGCGATGTTGGGGGGACAAGCACAGACACACACATACAATGGGCTTCTTCCAGTTTCCGTCTACCAAATCTACTCACAAGACTTTGGTCAGCCCGAGGCTATAGTAGAAGACACTTGCTTAAGGTGCCACGCAGTGGGACTGAACTCGGAACGATGTTGTTGGTAAGCAAGCTACCTACCACACAGCCACTCCTGCGCCTATGTGCATACATGCGTTTGTTGTTATGTGTGTATGAGCCTTTACGAGTGTATAAGTATCTTAGTGAGTGCATGTAGTCAAGTGCAGACTCTCCTACTTAAAATGATAACCTAAACATAAATTTTAATTAACTGAAATCAAGAGCACAATTAGTCATTTGTTTTAAGGGAAATTCGTTTAAAAATTTTCATGGGAAACAACTCCAGAAATTTCCATCAACCAAAAGTGATAGGAAAATATGTATGGAAGATAAGGGAGACCGAGTTTGATCTTCAGCAGCTACTGGGACAACCTTGGGCATGCTTCTGTCTTGTTAAACCTCTTTAGCCAAGTATAGACTATTCACTCGCAAGGTTTTGGTTAGCCTTGTGCTGACCCTGGCTGTTCTGTTTTGTTTGTTAATAAAGAAGAGGGACAAGTACAAAACAATTTCACTAGTATCTTCTTGATTGCAGTGGAGGGCTTAGAAGCTGATGTCTGTCACTTTACAAACTACTTGCTTCACCCACTCTCGCCTCCCCCACACCACACCAAAACCTTGTGAGTGGATTTGATAGATGGAAACCGAAAGAAGCCCATTGCATATATGTGTATGTGAGTGTGTGTCTTTGCATCTGTGTTCATCCCTCCACCACCACCACCACCACCAACTAACAACCAGCGTTGGTGTGTTTATGGTACTATGACTTAGAGATTTGGCAAAAGAGTCCAATAGAAAACGTATCAGGCTTCACAAAAAGAAATAACTATTCAGGTCCAATTATTCAACTAAAAATTCTTCATGGTGGCCCCCAGCAGGGTCTCAGTCTAATGACAGAAACAAGTAGAAGATAAACGATAAAAAAATTAAGCTTCTTAAATAGCACTTAACTGCATGCTTTTTATGCAGAAGGCATCCATGGGAAAGTTTCCCATTTCATTAACAGAAATAGTGTTGCTCTATGAAAATAATTCACTCATTAAGTAAATTAAAATATTTGGTGTTTGGAAATTTCCCAGAGTTGCCTTTTGCATGAAGATTTACACACACACACACACACACACACACACACACACACACAAACACACACAAACATACACACACAGCAAGGTTACA
>NC_142928.1:195573023-195583023 GCF_046866305.1 Octopus bimaculoides
ATATGTGTGCACACACACTCACATACGTCTGTGTGTGTGTGTGTGTGTGTTATTGACTCCTTGCATGGAGATTATGTGATAATTGTAAATAAGTCTCACTGTCATGCAAGCAGTGTCCTTTGCTTCCAGACTTCCTTGAAAAATGAGTCTGGCCATGGGAGAAATATTACCACCTTGCTTGGAAACAGGTGAGGGTTGGCAACAGGAAGAGCATCTGGCTGTAGGAAAGCTGCCTCAGCAAATTCCATCTGACTCATACAAGTATTGAGAAATGGAAATTAAGACAAAGATGAAAATGATCACAAGCCATACTTTCACCTAGTTTAAGACCCATCACACCAGACACAAAACCCCAGATGTACCAAACCTTCTCCTTATAAAGGCCCATTGCTCCAAGTATATCTCTGCCCTGTGGTTTTATTGTGTACAGCAGTGGTTCTCAACCCTTTTTGTGCCTATGGATCCTTTTGATTCTTATTTTACTTGGATGGATCCTCAGAACCATTCAATGTTTCAAAAAATCCTATCAGAAATATTATTAGGAATTGTGTTAAAAAAACAATTAAAAAAACATTTTGTGTATTTAAGAAGTAAAACCAATTTATTGCAGATTCTTGCATGAACCCCTAAGGGTCGGGTGGTCCCTGTTGAGAACCACAGGTGCAGTGTATAATGTGATTCTGTGGCTATGAACCCTAAATATGTTAAAGATAAAGTCAAACTGGGTAGAATTGTTGTTGATCAACCCTGATCAAAGAACCTACGTTCAAACACAATCCAACTGTGACCATCTCATCTTTTTAGAGGTACAACTACATGTTCTAATGTGTCTTTCTCATTTTCCAAGATGGTGGTTTGCAATGAGAGAAAGAGAGGGGCAGACTTAAAGAGAGAGATTTGGAATTATTTCTGGTGAATTATGAAGTACCAAAGAAGGAATGTGGTAGGGTTGCTATTTCCAGCAATTTTAGTAAAGACTCCATTGTTGGTTCAAGATGCAATTTAGTCTGAAAACAATGATGTCTTTGAGAAAATAATCAAACTTCCATATTCACTCTCTCAATAATCTTCACCATTCTTCCCTCAGTACCATTTCCATAATATTTTTCATACAGTATCATTCTTGTACAAAAGTGTGGAACAAAATTTGCTTTAAAGGGCGCAAACCCAGGTCCTAAATTTTTTTACAAACAATCTTCCAATAATGGAAAACTAACGTTTCAAATCAGTCCAAAAATGTTTTTACACTCGTTCGTTTTTGCAATTAAATTTTTTCAGGAGGATGTTCAAATTATTTTCATTACCCCACCCACGAAAATTTTGAGGGGTACACTTGCCTCTCCTACACCCCTATTCCCAAGCCACAGTACCCTTCACCAAAGTTCCCTCTCCACAATTCCATTCCCATAGTCTTCTATATTTTCCTTTACTGAAGAACACATTCAGTTGTAAATCATTTTTTTTTTGTTTTGTTATCCTCCTCCTCCTCCAGAGACAATCTCAAGTCTCTTCCGCAATCCAAGAATTACAAGAACTGGTTTTACCAAAACTAGAAATAATGTATCGTGTATGTTACCCATTCAAAGACAAATTCCTTTCCAGATTTACTCCCCCCCCCTTTTGTTGTCTTTCTTTTATTTTTACCAATTTCTTTCTCTGAAGGAATCCAAAGAAAGAAACAAACCCAAAAAACACAAAGCAGCTGGAGATGGTTGAGTTAAAAGCCATGGAGGGAGAAATTAGGAAGTGAGGTGATATGTTCAAATATGTACAGTGCCAGAGATTTCACAGATGGAAGGAATGAAGGAATATGGCGGAGGGAAGGGGTGTGGATGGAAAGGGAGGTGGGGAGTAAAAATAACAAGCAAGTCACTGTGTTGGTATGGCAATTAACCCTTTAAACTGGTTCTCTTATTGAATATAATAGATGGTGTCACATGATGGTGTCACATGATGACAGCACCTCATACTAACACACACACACACACACACAAACACACAGACATGCACACATAACCTAATGAAGGTAGAAGGAACAAAACCTATGTGGTTGCATGACCTGCTAGAAATAGCAGCTATATTTCCCTCAAACTACACACTACAGTCTTTTAAAAATAAAAAAAGAACATGTTGGATGTGATCCTGGATGGAATCCCTTTGATTAGAGGTCTGCTAGATAAGGGTTGGCAACAAATTACGCATACACGTACTCACACATCTGTAGCACCTCGCACACACCCACATGCACACGTACTCACAAAACATACAGACACATACATACCCATGCATACTCTCCCACATACATCTATTTACTTAAATACACACAGAGATAAATACTCACAGACTTACATATTCACACACACATCTACATATTCACTCACATACACATGTATTCTCTAACATACATGAAGGTACTCAGATAAATAAATAAATAATTTCACAGACACCTCAGTACTCTAATATGCATAGACATGTACTCACAAACCCGCAGACACGTACACACTCACTATATAATAATGACAGAGGCAGTATTAACACCATGAGATAATATTTATCCCCACTTAGAACATCCACATTTAAGTCACCATCATCATCATCATTTAACGTTTGTTGTCCATGCTGGCATGGGCTGAATGCAAAATTTTTTTCCCATGAGAGTTCTGGACCCCAGTATTGAATTCTTTTGCATACAGCCAATCAGAGCTCACCTTGACCTTGTTGTCAAGTTAACAAACACACTCTACCAAGTAAATTCAAGACAAAGAACGGTGTTGTAGGTTGACCAATCGCCAAGTTATGCCTGATTTTAGAAGGAGACAAGTAATTAGATAGATTTGCATCTATACCTATTATTGGATTTTGTTAGGGTCAAATATGGTAGAGATGCGGATGGGGAAAGTGTGGGTAGAGGGTGATGTGCTAGCAACCCTCTCCCTTTGCTATTTTACAAAGTAAACAACAACACAAATAACTACGAAGAGGCAGCCATGGTTGAAACAAGAACAAGAACAACAAGCATTATCAAAAGAGAAAAGAAGAATGGTCATTCCTTACACAAGTGACCTTATCTTATCGCCCATCACTTGTTATGCACTCATAAATTAGTTTGATAGTTGAGCTCTGATTGGCTGTATGCAAATGAGTTCATAACTGCGGTCCAGAACTCCTGTGGCAAAAAATAATTTCATGGGCTGGACAGTTTGGCCAGGGCTGGCAAGATGGAAGGCTGCACCAGACCCCAGTCTGGTTTGGCTACAGCTGGATGCCCTTCCTAGTACCAACCACTTTGAGAGGGGCTAAACATAGAGGGGACAAACAAGGACAAACAAAGGGATTAAGTCGATTACATCGACCCCAGTGCGTAACTGATACTTGTTTGATTGACCCTGAAAGGATGAAAGGCAAAGTCGACCTCGGTGGAATTTGAACTCAGAACGTAGCAGCAGAAAAAATACTGCAAAGCAATTCGCCTGGCGAGCTAACGTTTCTGCCAGCTCGCCACTGAAAGGGCTTCTTTCAGTTTCTGTCCACCAGATCCACTCACAAGGCTTTGGTTGACCCGAGGCTATAGCAGAAGACACTCGCCCAAGGTGCCATGCAGTGGGACTGAACCTGGAACCATGTGGTTGGTAAGCAAGCTACTTACCACACAGCCACTCCTGAGCCTATGTATGTGTGTATTAATAAAAACTTGTAACCAGTTCAAATATGCTTGTGGCACACACAGACTTGTAACAAAGTCATTCACTGAATTTTGTCATAGAGGAAATTTCCTGTTGTAGACCAACAGATATAAACACACCAAGTCAGTTCACAGCGTTCCCAAAGCAGACCGTGGAACACATGCATCCAACAGTCAGGTTAGAGAGGAGGAGGAGGAGGGGGGGGGGGGACTGGGAACTGGCTCAGCAAGAAATTTTCTTTGTAGCAAAATACAGTGAATGGCATTTATACGGATTCAAATGTGTCTCAAGCATACTTGAACTAGTAACAAGTTTGTATTTATAGACATCACCCTGTGTGTGTGTGTGTGTGTGTGTGTGTGTGTGTATAAAGACAAGGTGCTTTTTGTTAGATATAGTGGTGTTGGCTAAAATCTATAGATATATTTCTTCTTATGTTCTGTCGTGTTTCAGTCATCACACTGTGGCCATGCTGGAGCATTGCCTTCAAGGGTTTAGTCAAGCAAATCAATCCCAGTGCTTATTCTTTTCCAAGTCTGATATTCTACTAGTCACTTTTGCCAAGTTACAGGGATGTAAACAAACCAACAGTCGTTGTCAAGCAGAGTGCATGGGGGAAACATACACACACACACATACACACACAGAAATACTACAACATGCACAACATGCTTCCACACAGTTTCCATGTACCAAAATCACTCACAAGGCATTGGTCAATCCAGGGCTACAGTAGACGATACTTACTCAAGGTACCAAGCAGTGGGACTGAACCTGATACTATGTGATAGCAAAAGCAATCTTCTTTACGACACAGCCACTCCTACACATACACACACCCACATACTATTACGTATATACAGGGGTTGGACAAAATAATGGAAACACCTAGCATCATAATTTTGAAATGTCTATAAAGCCATCAAACCTTGTTTATTTTTGTTTTGGGATTTATTATTAGTCTTGCTTAGTGGAGGCACAATGGCCCAGTGGTTAGGGCATCGGACTCGCGGTCATAAGATCGAGGTTTTGTTTCCCAGACCGGGTGTTGTGTTTATTGAGCGAAAACACCTAAAGCTCCACGAGGCTCCGGCAGGGGATGGTGGCGAACCCTGCTGTACTCTTTCACCACAACTTTCTCTCACTCTTACTTCCTGTTTCTGTTGTGCCTGTAATTCAAAGGGTCAACCTTGTCACACTGTGTCACGTTGAATATCCCCGAGAACTACGTTAAGGGTACACGTGTCTGTGGAGTGCTCAGCCACTTGCACGTTAATCTCACAAGCAGGCTGTTCCGTTGATCGGATCAACTGGAACCCTCGACGTCATAAGCGACGGAGTGCCAACAACAACAACAGTGTTGCTTAATATGTTTTGCTAAAATTGCTGTTTCTTTTCAGATACCATCAGAAAAAAAGGTAATTAAAATTCGTTAAAATGACAGATCTATCGGACTTTCAAACAGTTCAAATTGTTGGTGCTCGTATGGCAGGTGCTAGCATAACGAAAACAGCCGAAATGTTTGGTGCATCAAGAAGAACTGTCTTGAAAGTAATGACAGCCTTTGAGAAAGAGGGAAAAAACATCATCATCATCATCATCATCATCAGTATCATAATCATTGTTTAACATCTGCCTTCCATGCTGGCATGGGTTGGACGGTCTTACTGAGGGCTGGCAAGCTAGTAGGCCGCACCAGGCTCCAATCTTATCTCGCAAAGTTTCTACAGCTGGATGCCCTCCCTAATGCCAATCACTCTGAGAGTGCAGTGGGTGCTTTTTACGTGCCACCAGCATGAGGGCCAGTCAGGTGGTACCTGGCATCAACCACACTCAAATGGTGCTTTTTACGAGCCACCAGCACGGGAGCCAAATTTTACTGTAGCATTGTTTGCAACCGGCAACTGCTACAAATATATGTGTGTGTGTGTGTGTGTGTGTGTGTGTGTGTGTGTGTGTGTGTGTGTGTGTGTGAAGGGGGTGCCAAAAAGTTCCTGGCTTTAAGGGTATAGCAAAAGGCCTGGTTAGAGGCCCAACCTTCCAAGTTCTTTTATGGGGATCAGAAAAACTGAAGGACTGCTGCAATAAGTGTGTGAAACAGAGATGAATACATTGAATAAAATCATAACTGATCCTCCTGTATTTTCTTTTACCCAAAGCCGGGAACTTTCAACCACCTCCTTGTGTGTGTGTGTGTGTGTGTGTGTGTGTGTGTGTGTGTGTGTGTGTGTGTGTGTGTGTGTGTGTGTGTGTGTGTGTGTGTGTGTGTGTGTGTACACAGGGGGAAGTCAAAAATTATCCTCACTTTTGCCATATCTTTATTATTGTCACACTACCTGCGCACACATGCTTATAGTTGGTATTATCATGGTCACATGATCGAAGTTTGAGCCTGACCGCATCATTTTTCCTTCCAGCTTTACAGCATAAGCATGTCCCCTCCACAAGCAATGTGCACCAAAGAAGAACAAAGAGCAGTGACCCAATTTCCCTGGTCAGAAAGTGTGTCAGGTGTTGAAATTCATCCGCGATGAGCTCGGCTTCCATAAAGTCTGTGTAAGATGAGTGCCAAGAGGTCTTGAGGTCTGCCAATGTTTACTCCATCACTACAACAATGAGGGCAAGGAATTTTTGAGCAGAAGAGTCACAGCAGATGAAATGTGAGTCCATCATTCTGAGGCGGAATCCAAAAGACAAAGTACAGAGTGGAAACATTCTGGCTCACCAGCGATGAAGAAATTCAAGACTCAGTCTTCCACAAGAAAGGTAATGCTAACCCTTTTTTGGAATTCAAAAGCACCTATACTGGAAGGCTACCGGGAAAAGAGGGTGTGCGATCAACAGTGCAAGATACAGTGTGCCCCACACATAATAATCAAGGGGGTTGAAGTTTGGGGAGTTAGGTGGTCAGATGTTAGGGGTGATGTGGTCACAGAAATTGTCAGACAGCCATGGCTGGGTTCTCCTGCTTGTGTGGAATGGTGCAGAGTCCCGTTGCCAGACATAGGGTCTTCCAGCAGCCTTTTGATTCCGGAGCAGCACTATTTCCTCCAGGCACTTGATGTAGGCCTCCGTGTCGAGTGTGAGGCCATGTGGGAAGATGAATGGAGGCATAACGTCGCCATCTCTAGTAATCACTCCAAACACC
The DNA here is from genome assembly GCF_046866305.1 of Octopus bimaculoides. Classification (NCBI taxonomy): domain Eukaryota; kingdom Metazoa; phylum Mollusca; class Cephalopoda; order Octopoda; family Octopodidae; genus Octopus; species Octopus bimaculoides. Next base: position 195,579,855 of record NC_142928.1, read on the forward strand.
GTGATGTTGACTGGATGTTTGATTCTTATCACTCTCAGTACATGTCCTCAGATTGACACCCAAACACTTTGAAATGTTCGTATCGGAGCTTTCAGTGCAAATACCAAACAGTACAGCATGTCATTTCAAAATTTCTGGCAGAGTGAATTGCACCATGGTGCTGCTTTTCTCACAGACGATGCCCGACTGACCCTACTATACTGTGTAGTTGACAAAATCAAAAACAAACAATGCGCATACACAAAATTAAAGATATAAAATGGTGACAATTTACCCATCACACTCTGTGTATATATATATATATGTATATACATGTCTATGAATATATATACATAGATACGTATATACACAGATATATATATATGTGTATATACATATACAAACATATTTATGTGCATATATATATATACATATATATGGATGCATGTGTGTGTGTGTGTACAAGGCTACAAGGTTAGTACACAATAACATCACTATTTACATAAGAACAGTAACATGTGTGTGAAAAAACACACTTCACGCTTTTATTTAAAATTAGAAAACAATGGAACCAAAATAACCACCCTGGGAAAATTTTTTTCTCTGGAATTCCTTGGACATCAAATTTGATTTAGTTTTTTTTTTTTTAATTTAATATAACTTATTTTGCTGAAAAATACTCCCACAAAAATTAGGCATGAACACCACTACTTCACACACTTCAAAACGTCTCTATTTTAATTCTTTTATTTGTTTCAGTCATTTGACTGTGGCCATGCTGGAGCACCGCATTCAGTCGAACAAATCGCCCCCCAGGACTTATTCGTTGTAAGCCTAGTACTTATTCTATCGGTCCCTTTTGCCGAACTGCTAAGTTACGGGGACGTAAACACACCAGTATCGGTTGTCAAGCGATAGTGGTTGGGACAAACACAGACACACAAACACAGACACACACATATATATACGATGGGCTTCTTTCAGTTTCTGTCTACCAAATCCACTCACAAGGCTTTGGCCGGCCCGAGACTATAGTAGAAGACACTTGCCCAAGGTGCCACGCAGTGGGACTGAACCCAAAACCCTGTAGTTGGGGAGCAAGCTACTTACCACACAGCCACCCCTGCCCCTAATAATGTCTAATAAAAAAAATTAGTTTCCTTAACTTCATGGTACAGAGCACTCAGCTGCAGTTTGAGAGTTACCGGGTTCAATTCTCAGTAGTGGCTTGCTGGCAACTTTTAAGCATAGGTATTAAGAAGCTTGCTTCTGAACCGTAAGGTTCTGGGTTCAGTCCTAGTGCGTGACACTTTGGGCAAGTGCCTTCTACTATAGCCTTGGGTCAACCAAAACCTTGTGAGTGGATTTGATAGATGGAAACTGAAAGAAGCCTCTTACATATATGTGTGTGTGTGTGTGTGTGTGTGTGTTTGCATCTGTGTTTGTTCCCCACCACCACTTGACAACAGGTGTTGGTTTGCCTATGCCCCCCTCCCATAACTTAGTGGTTCAGCAAAACTGACCAATAAAATAATTGCCCAGCTTAAAAAAGCAAAAAAAGTACTGGGACCAGGCATTGCCCCAGCATTGCCACAGTTTAATAACTGAAACAAGCAGAGTATATAAAATTTCTAAAAAAGATATAGAACAGTGAGATAAAAAGAAAAAAAAACAAATGATTTACATTGTTTTGAATTAATTGTGCATTATCTTGTAGCTTTGAGATTTCAGTGATGTGATTGTATACTTTTAGAATAACATTGTAGGATAGGTGTGAGAGGTAGGATATGACCAATTTGGAAATAAAGCAGAATAGTTTGACCAAATCTAGCCAATTTGAATGCTAATGGGCTAACACACATTTGTCATGTTTTATATCTCCAGTTATACAGTAATTTATGATTACACACACACACACACACATACATACTCACTCAGACACACACACACAAACAATCAAACACAAACATACGATCACATGCACACACAGTTATTAGAACTCTAAATATTCATACCTTAGAGTAAAGCATTTGGAGAGTACAGAGCATAATATTAATTAATGAATGGCAAGGAAACAGGAATTATGCAGTGATCTCAGAGCTGAGTGCTTGTGTAACATACTATTGCAGAAACATCTGTGAGCTAATGAATGTAATTATGTAACATTTGTCCTTTTATCCTTCGTTAATTGATATTACTAAAACAGTCATGGATTTTAACTGATGTGGTGGTGCTATAATGCTTGACAACCGATGTTGGTGTGTTTACATCCCCGTGACTAAGCAGTTCAGCAAAACAGACCAATAGAATAACTACCAGATTATAAAAAAGAAAAAAAGTACTGGAGTCGATTCTCCAAGGTGATGCCCCAGCATGGCCACAGTCCAATGACTGGAACAAGTAAAAGAGTACAAGATAACCGATAACCATTTCCTTCTTCTTCTTCAAACCAAAATACGACCCTTTTTTTCCCCTGACCAAAATTAGCTTTTCCTTCGCCAGGGAAGAGAGAGAATACTTTTAAATACGAGACACAGCAACTGTGCCGGGTGGTGGGGTGGAGGGGAGTAAATTGGATAAACAGACAGACAGATAGGGAAAAATAAACACAATTATATCATTTCAGCATCAAGGAAGGTCTGGAAGAGGTAGGGGAGGGTGGTGGGTGTATAAAGTGGGAGAGAGATAACGCATCTGAGATGTGGTGGGGGTGGGGGGGTTACCGCCAAATAACAATAAAAACACTCCAACGACCAAATATGGAACCAGGGATAAAGTTTAGAGAGAAGAAAACGACAAAAGAAAGCAAAAGTGTTATGTTAACGAGATGAGGTGGTGGTGCAGGATGGCCTCACTTTACCAAAATGATGTATGCATTGCAACACACCCCCATCAAAATAAATGGATAAATAAATAAATAAATAAATAAATAGATAATAATAATAATAATAATAATATGATGGTGATGATGACGTTGATGATGGTAACAATGCTGGTGGCGGAGGTGATAATCGTTACTGCAGAGCTAAGATTTATGGAAACAGAGCTTAGGAAAAGACAAGTTGGCCTGCTCGATAATTTGTAGCAGAACTTTCCTGGAGAATCTCGCGCCATGTCAGATGTAATTTATCATTAATGCCAGATACAGCAACCAGTCTAGTCGTTATTATTGCCCAGTTTAGCTTATTTT
>NC_142928.1:195588023-195590523 GCF_046866305.1 Octopus bimaculoides
CCCTGACACTAAAACCCTAACCCTAACACCCGAGTGAAGATCGTGCGGGTGTTACGGAAAAGGCCGATCTTTGGTAAAGATCGCCGAATACACTTTTTACGGAAAAGGCCGATATTTAGGAACTCGTACCGAAAGATCGCCCATAATGGTATATTCTGTTCATTGTATGTATGTATGTATACACAGAGATAGACAGAGAGCGAGAGTGAGAGTGAGATGAACACACATACACACACATTCACGTTTTGTAAACTGGAAAAGCCAGAATTGTAGGTGAAGTACTCAATATATCAAATAGAATGGATATGCGTATAAAACTACGTACAAGCGTATCCTGTCTTATGGAAACGAGACTCGCTGAGAGAAAAAAAAAAGCTGCCATAACGCGATGTCTCGTAATGTGAAAGAGTTTCGCTTTAAGGAATTACACGTTGCGGTCAGACTTTTTCAAGAATGCTAACTTCCGTAATGCGGGGGATTATGTATGCCTCATTACCAATATGAATGACAACGATATGGCCCGGAGTAATTGGAGAAAGATATATTACAATCGTAATTATGTGAGTCATCGCTACAGTGGAAGACGATATATGACGAGACAATAAAAAAAAAGATAGATAGATAGATAGATGGATAGACAATCTCTGCTCATGTTTACATGTAATTGTTTATAATATTATATGGAACGACTCATTTAGTCAGAGGAAGAGGGATGTTAAGGCATAAAGAAACAAAAAACGTTAACAAAATGTAGCTTACAGTGTAAGCCAAACTGTAAGACTTTGTGTTAGTATATAGCAACATATGTTGCGGTTGAATATAATAACTATGATAGATTGTCAAATATGAAAACTAAAAAACAAACAGGCAAAACTAAAAAAAAGAAGTTGCTACATAGAGTGTGTGTGTGTGTGTGTGTGTGTGTGTAAGGTTTAAACTTCACAAATTGCAATATAAGTTTCACATTGTTCGTTGTTGATACAATGTCTAATTAAGAGGAATCTGAATGAAACCGGAGACGTGACCACGTGATCGAACAGACTCTTGCAGTGGTTCCCAAACTATGAGTCGCGAACGGAATCCTAGTGGGTCGCAAAAAGTTATAAAATTACTCATTAGCTTTGATTAACTGCTGTCCATCGAGATAGTTCAAGACTCATGTTTTCAATACCAGACTGGTTGTTTTATCAAGCAGCAAGCGTTTTTCACGAACTTACAAATCAGAGGTGGTCATTTTCTCAAGTTATTTATTCGTACGTAACCGTAAAAAGGAAAAGTCTGTTTTTACCTATTTCTAGAGAACTTTAACTAGATGCAGTACAACACTGATCGAGCCGATAACAGTTACTGCTTCGAGGTTTTGGTATTAGAGTTAATACCTGCCCATAGGGTAATGGAGACGTTGAAACAGTTACAAAACGTTTTGTTTCACATTTAATATAAATGAGACCTTCTTACAGGCCTCAATGAAAATGTAATCTGAAATAAATTTGCTTCTTTCATTCAGAGTTAAATGGGTCGCCATAAACTGGTGTCATAAATAGTGGGTCGCGTCTCTAAAAAGTTTGGGAACCACTGGACTATCGGATGCCGTTATACTATATCGCTGGCTTCAATGGGTCTTTGTATTGTTTCAGCCCCGCGAGCAGGCCAACAATCACCCTGGTCGGAAAGCTAGTCTGTCACATGGTTACTCATTTACTTCTAAAGGGACTAGAACAACACAAAATGAAATGTTTTGTTCAAGAACCGAATGCGCAGTCGCTACCTTGTGATTATCTCATCCCGCATTAAAAAATTGACTTATCTCCCTACTAAAACAACTGAGTTTATGTGGTGATAAGAGATTGGATTAAAAGGGTTAGATCCTTTGACTTTTTGCCTCCTCAATAGGCAATCGATGATTTGTTATAAAAATATTGTCCGATTCAATAAGATGGTTAATGTTTTCACTTTTCATGTTTATCAATTATTTCTTTCATTATTTACATTATTTACATTTGATGGATATTTGTCTTCATCTTGTTTGTTGTTAACACAACGTTTCGGCTGATATACCCTCCAGCCTTCATCAGGTGCCTTGTGGAAATTTCGAACCTGGGTTCTCATTCCTAAGGTATTTTTCGATGTTATTATTATTATTATTATTATTATCTACGCCATATGCCTGTGGGCATATGGCGTAGATTCCGAGTTCGATTCCAGGCAGTGACCTGAATAATGATGATAATAATAATAATAATAATAATAATAATAATAATAATAATAATAATAATAACATCGAAAAATACCTTAGGAATGAGAACCCAGGTTCGAGATTTCCCCAAGACCCCTGATGAAGGCTGGAGGGTATATCAGCTGAAATATTGTGTTAACAACAAACAAGATGAGGAGAAATATCCGTCAAATGTAAATAATGTAATTAAAGATGGCTGTTTGCATCTTTATAATCAAGCCAGAAATTAAACAAACGAATCGCACATAAAAGGAATTTGGAAAA
>NC_142928.1:195595523-195633023 GCF_046866305.1 Octopus bimaculoides
ATATGATTTATTAAGTGAGTCTGTTGTCACGATGTCACATTTATGGTAAATGGCGACAATTAATTAAGTCGACGTCCTCCTATTGAGAAAGGCTTCAATCCGTCGCAGAATATAATGGCGTTTTCGATAAGGCCGCCACCACCATCGCCGTCCCCTCTGAAATGTGTGTGTGTGTCAAATGGCGTTTCGTCGGTCGCAACGATGACTGTTCTAGTTAGATCCGATCAACGGAAGAGCGTGCTCAAGGAATTAATGTGCAAGAAGAGGCTGAGCACTTCACAGACACGAGTAAGTGTAACGTGGTTGTCAAGGAGATTCGGCGTGACACAGAACGTGTGACGACGAGGTCAGCTGTTTGAAATACACAAGGGGCTGTTCATTTTTTTTTTTTTTTTACCAGCTGAGTGGACTAGAATAATGTGGGAATAAAGTGTCTTGCTGAAGGACAACAATGTGCGCCCAGAAACCGAACCTTACAATCGAACACCACAAAGCCATGTGCCGTCACATATATACGTGTGTGTGTGTGCGTGCGTGTATGTATATATGATATATATATATATATGATATGTGATATATATATATATATATATATATATATATATATATGATATATATTTTTTTTTTTATTTATTTATTTATGTGTTTCAGCCAAGTGGCTGCGGTCATGCTGGTGCACCACCGTGAGATGGTCCAATCAAGAGTTTTGATGGCACATCTGGTGTATAAGAGAATTTGACACAGCTGCCCTAAACTGCGTCTCATTACGAGCCATTGGTTCGTCTGGTATCGTGGAGAGGAAAGTGTCAAGTTTTGTCTTGAAGACCTCCGCATCCATGTCTTGCATGTCTCTCAAATGTTTTGGCAGGGCATTGAAGAGCTGAGGTCCTCTGAAACCGAGGCTGCTGCAGTATCTCGTTCTTATGTGAGATGCAGTGGACGGCACCTTTGGCACCATGCAGTGGCGACCCGTACAGGCATTCCTGTAGCACTTGATATATATATATATATATGATATATATATATATGATATATATATATATATGATATATATATATATATGATATATATATATGATATATATATATATATGATATATATATATGATATATATATATATATGATATATGATATATATATATATATGATATATGATATATATATATATATATATATATATATATATATATATATATATATTTGTACCAAGCTTTGACTTTAAAAATTACACAAACAGTAAAACAAGGCGCTACTGCGTAATACCAAATATTCCAACATCGCCATCATGATAAAGATACTGCAACAACTTGGGTTCCAAGGACCCACAGCTTTTCAATATCCTGCCATAAGGCGTAAGAGACCTACATGCGATGGATGTAGGTATCTTCAAAACAAAATTGGATCTCCTCCTGTTCAAGAGTTACGGATGAGACTACCTCGCGGCGGGAAACGCAGATGAGAGCAGCAGCAGCAAACACCATCAGTCACTAAATACCACATATCGGAGGAGGTTTCAAGCAATGAAGGTCCAACAAAGCTAACGGCAGTGCCCCGCCGCTCTCAGCTGATACTAATCAAAGACACGTGTGTGTGAGAGAGAGAGAAAGATATAGCACATTTGATCAAGGTATCTCGCATTAGAATTAAACAAAGAACAAAGTGATTGCGAACCGAACTTTTCTTTGATACATTTATGATTAGAGTCGTATTCTAGGCTAAATTTCGATACGAGTACCATACTTGTCAAAAAAACGCACGTGCATTTGTTTATGTTTCTTCTGAAGATCGTCACTTCCCGTAAAAGTTTTTTTGATATATGTGTGGGGTGGCGGGGAAAGAGATCTTTTGAAGTTGGCGTAAAAGCGAAAGAGACGGAGAGAGCGCGATTGGATCAGAGAAGTTCTTTTGAAGTCGGCGTGACGTGTGTGTGTGTGTTTGATGGGATGTGCGAGACGGAAAGTGCGGTGTGTGTGTGTGTGGTGCGATTTTTAGGGAGATATAGTTACTATTTCTGGCGGCCAGACATACCGCATAACGTCTCCTTCATTAGCTCAGGTTGTTTGTTGTTGCTGTTAATCCTGATGAGTCACACCAGCAATGTAACACGTGTGAAATCAGACAATAAACTGGGAAAGGTATGTGGGGTGGGGGTGAAAGTGATAGTCGTGGTGGCGGTGGATGTGGTATGTTTAATAGCATGTTGGTTAAGGTAGAGTGAAGAGGGTGGAGAAGGTGTGTTGTTGTTGTTGGTGGTGGTGGTGTCTGTGGTGAGGGGATGTTAGTAATGTTACTGGTTGTGATGTTGTTTAACCCTAGCCCAACCTTGATCCAGTAAACCTATAACGAAGATCATCCAAGTCACCGCCATTTTGTTTTTCTTAATCTCTTTTCTCAACTCCCTATATTAGTAGTAGTTTGGAAGCATGCGCAGTAACAGCTCGCCGCTGTATCCACCATTTGTTGGTGATTCCCTACTCCTGACGTATGGCACCTTTGACATCACTCAGGCATTTAACCCTCCAACCTATGGGTCTGTTTTTGGGTAGTTGTTGCGCTTATGAGGTCGGAGTGCAGATCCTACCTCAAACTCTTTTTAGTCGCCTTTTACGACAGGCACAAGAAAAACGTTGGGCCTATTCTTTGATATGCCGATCCTCGCGCAGCACTAGAGCAACGGGAATCGAACCTACGATCTGGGGATCGTGAGTGCAACACCCCTAACCACTAGGTTACTCACTTTCCACAACTCCCTTTATTGGTGTTCATATCTAAAAAGGCGGCGAGCTGGCAGAATCGTTAGCACACCGGGCGAAATGCTTAGCGGTATTTTGTCTGCCGCTACGTTCTGAGTTCACCTTCTGATGAGGTTAACTTTGCCTTTCATCCTTTCGGGGTCGATAAATTAAGTATCAATTATGTACTGGGGTCAATGTGAACGACTGTCCCCCTCCCCAGAAAAACCAGGCCTTGTGCCTAGAGTAGAAGGATTAATTAACAGCTGAGCTGGTTATTAAACATTTAAGTTGGGACAATTCAACCAATGAACAAACAGCTTTAATGCATGACAAATAAACGGAAAAGCTGCACAGAACCATATGTACAACTCGCTCGAACATGTGTACATTAGTATGCACAAATAAACTTGTAGAAGATATACAACAGACGAATTATGTCCCTGGAAGATATACGAAGTCTGACCAAAAAGTATCTGGACCGTCGCTATGGTAACGGAGCTGAAGTACGCAGAATGAAGCCGCTTGATGCAGACTGACCTTGAACTCTGTCACGCATGCACGCTAAGGTACAACGTTCTCGCTCAGTTCCGTTGTTTACAGCAGTGCTTGGGAGTGAAGTGTGTAGAGTTTGGTCGTCTCAAAAAAAGAAGATCAGGCTTCCCCAGAACAGGATCTCGTCGAGGACGACAGAAACTTTTTGAAAACGGTCATAACAGGCGGCGAACCGTGGGTCTGTGGGTATAACTCGGTAACCAAGGTTCAGTCTTCGCAGTGGCAGACCCGATTCCAAAACTTTAATGGCAATGATCAAAGGTATTCCGGCCGCAGTTTACACTAGAAGTGGCTGTATAGGCGCAATAGTGGCTGTGTGGTAAGTAGCTTGCTTACCAACCACATGGTTCCGGGTTCAGTCCCACTTCGTGGCATCTTGGGCAGGTGTCGTCTACTATAGCCACGAGCCGTCCAAAGCCTTGTGAGTGGATTTGGTAGACGGAAACTGAAAGAAGCCCGTCGTATATATATATATATATATATATGTATGTATGTATGAATGTATGTGTGTGTATATGTTTGTGTGTCTGTGTTTGTCCCACCACCATCGCTTGACAACAGATGCTGGTGTGTTTACATCCCCGTAACTTAGCGGCTCGGTATAAGTGACCGATAGAATAAGTACTAGGCCTACAAAGAATAAGTCCTGGGGTCGATTTGCTCGACTAAAGGCGGTGCCCCAGCATGGCCGCAGTCAAATGACAAACAAGTAAAAGAATAAAAGAGTAACCAACTCAGCTGTGAACAAAACAACCAGCCTCAGCAAAGGAGCTTCTACAAAGCTGCTCGACTCGCTAAATATATTTATTTCTTTATCGCCCACAAGGGGCTAAACATAGAGGAGAAAAACAAGGACAGACAAAGGGATTAAGTTGATTAGATCGACTCCAGGACGTAACTGGTACTTAATTTATCGACCCCGAAAGGATGAAAGGCAAAGTTGACCTCGGCGGGATTTGAACTCAGAACACGAAGACAGACGAAATACCGTTAAGCATTTCGCCCGGCGTGCTAACGTTTCTGCCAGCTCGCTAAATATAGCAACCAATACGTCCTTCCTTTTGTAAGACAGTAGGGTGGGATGTAGAAAAAAAATTAGGTCACTATTTCTAGCAGATCGAGAAACCATTAATTTATAGAGGATTCCTGAGTCATCATCATCATCGTTTAACGTCCGCTGTCCATGCTGGCATGGGTTGAACGATTTGACTGAGGACTGGCGTTGTACTCTTGAGCAAAATACTTCATTTCACTTGCTTCGGTCCACTCAGCTGTAAATGAGTAAAAACTGATACTCCGTCGGTTACGACGACGTGTGTTCCAGTCGATTCGATCAACGGAACAGCCAGTGCTGCCTGACTGGCTCCCATACCGGTGGCACATAAAAAGCACCATTCGAGCATGACTGATACCAGTGCCGCTTGACTGACACCCGTGTCGGTGGCACGTAAAAAGCACCCACTACACTCTCAGAGTGGTTGGCATAAGGAAGGGCATCCAGCTGTAGAAACCTTACCAGATCAGATTGAAACCTGGTGCAGCCTCCTGACTCACCAGTTCTCAGCCAGGATCTTTTTTAAAACGAGGGCCACATTTTTCATTAATGTTTTACGTAGTGTTTTTGGTACCGAAAGACTTTCAAACTTCGTATACTTATCTATTTTGTGTTATAGAACAGAAAAATATTTTTGTATTCGAATTTATTTCATGTAAAAAATTGTCTTATTTCGATAATTTCAACCAATCACTGACGTCCATTCAGCCGATATACATTAAGTGCCGACTACATAAACAAACGATTCTTCGTTTTATTTGCTTTTTTCATTTTAAATTTGCTTTAACCCTAACCGTAGGGTTAGGGCTAATTGTTTCAGAATCGTTTGTTTATGTAGTCGGCACTTAATGTATATCGGCTGAATGGACGTCAGCGATTGGTTGAAATTACAGAAATACGACAACTTTAACATGGAATAATTTATGGATTTCTTTTTTTTTAAGAAGACTACGAGAAAAAGATGTTTTATATGACACATTCTACCAGTGTTCCAAGTTTCAAAGTGTTTCGTTAATGAAAAATGTGGCCCCCGTTTTAAAAAAATCCCTCAGCCAAACCGTCCAACCCATACCAGCATGGAGAGCGGACGTTAAACGATGATGATGATGATGTGTATTTGTTTTAAACCCTATGGACGCTGGGTTAAGTTGATAATTAACAACAACACATGAACATTACGGTCTCCAGTCCTGGGACTCAGTTGGCTGATCGTTCAGTTTCCATGACATATATAAGTGACCGAGATCAAAGCATTCCCCCCGATCGGACGGCTTGTCCATCAGAAAGAGGGTCACCCATTTATAGGTGAGTGGAGTGGAGCAACGTGAAACGAAGTGTTTTCCTCGAGAACACAGCGCATCGCTTGGACGAGGATTTTGCGATCGTGAGAGCAGGATGAGGATTTTGCAATGGTGAGAGCAACACTGCAACTACAGACCCGTGCACCTTCACAGCATCAATACAATGAAGATGAAAATTTAGAGGTCCAGACCAATGATGTTTGCACTATTGTCTCAACCAGAAATATTTCCTTTTTTGGTAATATTTGGAGACAAAGTAATCTCATGCTATATTGTCTCTGATAAAGTGGTGGCAATCAGGTCAGTGTTGCTAATTAGTATCGCGACGAGTGTAAATAATTACAATATTCATCAGTAACTTTACACCAAAGTTATTCAATGACAGCGACATCTGGCTGGAAGAAATGTTGAGCTAGAATTTCAAAACAATCAGCGACAGAAATAATTCATGGTTATACGAGTGAGTGTGGTAGCCTATTTCATATACTCGCTCGGTCTGGTAGAAATAGTAGCCAAATAACCCCCCAAACCACACCCTATTTATAGGAAGGACACATAAGACAATGTTCTAGATATGCTCGTAAGTTTACTCTTTTACTGGTTTCAGTATATCTGACTGCGGCCATACTGGAGCACCGCTTTTAGTCGAGCAAATCGACCCCAGGACTTATTCTTTGTAAGCCTAGTACTTATTCTACCGGTCTGTTTTGCCGAACCGCTAAGTTACGGGGACGTAAACACACCAGCTTCAGTTGTCAAGCAATGCTAGGGGGACAAACATATACAGACGCATATATATATATATATATATATATATATATATATATATATACGACGGGCTTCTTTCAGTTTCCGTCTACCAAATCCACTCACAAGGCTTTGGTCGGCCCGAGGCTATAGTAGAAGACACCTGCCCAAGGTGCCACGTAGTGGAACTGAACCCGGAACCATGTGGTTGGTAAGCAAGCTACTTACCACACAGCCACTCTTAGTGTAAGCTGCGGCCGGAATACCTTCGATCATTGCCATTGAAGTCAGTTACCGAGGTTCTCCGTTTAGTGCGCTCACTATCGTAGCTGGGGGGGGGGGGGGGGCGATCCGCTCCGCCAAGCGGCACATTAAAGTGACACCACTTTTGGGTCTGCTGTAGGCAATGTTTTTTTGTGGGGTCCGGGACCGGCAAACAGAATGTGGTAGCAGTGATGGTAAAGGTGTGGCTATTTGTGGTGGTGGTGGGAGGGATGGCGATAGTGATGGTAAGAGGAGGTAATGGGTGTTGTGCCGGGGGTAATTAGTATTGGCAGTGAGTGCGCTATTTCTTGCCGAAGAAAGATAGGTCTGGAACGCAGACAACTCAAGAAAGCCATCAAGGAAATGGGCAGGGCAACTGAAACTCGCCCAAGATGGCAGTGAGAGCGAGAACCCTCCCGTAGGTGAACACAACCTCAGTCCTCGCTGCCTCACTCAGGTGAAGCAAACAGGCTAAGGGGAGGGGGAGGGGTGCTTGCAACCTTGAGATACCTGCTGACGATAGAGACGGGCTGGGTCTATTTTAAAACGGGGGCCACATTTTTCATTAATGTTTTACGTAGTGTTTTTGGTACCGAAAGACTTTCAAACTTCGTATACTTATCTATTTTGTGTTATAGAACAGAAAAATATTTTTGTATTCCAATTTATTTCATGTAAAAAATTGTCTTATTTCGATAATTTCAACCAATCACTGACAAGTATTCAGTTGTTTACATTTACTCCTTTGGCTGATTAAGCGGTGTAAAGCGTATTTAATCTCCATACCTTCGTTTTATTTGCTTTTTTCATTTTAAATTTGCTTTAACCCTAACCCTAAGGTTAGGGTTAGGGTTAATTGTTTCAGAATCGTTTGTTTATGTAGTCGGCACTTAATGTATATCGGCTGAATGGACGTCAGTGATTGGTTGAAATTACAGAAATACGACAACTTTAACATGGAATAACTTATGGATTTCTTTTTTTTTAAAGAAGACTAAGAGAAAAAGATGTTTTATATGACACATTCTACCAGTGTTCCAAGTTTCAAAGTGTTTCGTTAATGAAAAATGTGGTCCCCGTTTTAAAAAATATCCGAGATACCTGCTGACGATGGAGACGGGCTTCCAAGCATTGCAATGGATCTATAGGAGCTTACAAAACCTCGGAGTAGCTCCCGGAGTTTCTGCACGAGGCAAATCATCTCTGATGTTTATTTCACCTAATTCGATCAAGGTTGACTTGGAGCTAAGCATCATCATCATCAACAGCACCACCACCACCACGGCAGTGGATTTAAGCTGTTTATTGAGACAATGACATCTCATAACGTCACTCACTCAAACCTACACTCGACTCAGTCACACAACACTCCACTCACACTTGACACGTCACAATCTCTAATTCCTTCACATTCTCTTTGGAGATCACGTGACTTGACATTTCTGTTGCGGGACGCTCGCCTGTTAGTGGTACTGATGGCATTGGTGGTAGCAGACATGGTAGTAATGGTACTGAGCCTGGTGGTGGTGGTGGTGGTGGTGGTGGTGATAGTGAAGTGCCAATGATAGTGGTGGTGGTTGTTTTTGTAGTCGTCATAGTATTAGTAGTAGTAGTAATAGTAGTAGCAACAGCAGCAGTGGTGGTGGTGGTGGTGGGAGGGGGTAGATAACATATCCAGACAACAGACTCGAAACCGTTTAATCTCAAGTAAATGTCTGTAGTTGAAATGTCAAGTTGACCCCAGCCAGATTTGAACTCAAACACTGAAGTATCACTGCCTGCTGTTTTACCGCGACGACTGCAGTGAACAGAGCAGAGATAAAGCTTTCCTACATCTGTATAGTGGATATGTAACCATGGGGACGATGATGGTAGTGGGGGGGGCTAATCACGAAGGTGGTGGAGGTAAGAGCAGGAGCTAATCATAGTAATGGTGGCAGGAGGTGCGCTGGTGGTTGAGGTGACATTAAATTGTGGTGGTTGTGGTGGTAGTTGTGCTTGTGGTAAAAGTTGAGGTAACGGTGATGGTAAAGGCGTGGCTATTTGTGGTGGTGATGGCGGCGGTAGGAGGTAATGGTGTTGTGGTGGGGGGTAATTAGTATTAGTTGTGGTGGCGCTGGTGGTAGTGACATGGTGACTGTAAGTGTTTGAACCCCGGGTCAGTCCTGGATCAAGCTGATCTAAGATTTTAAAAAAACAAAAAACATCCCGGCCATGACCATCCCGTCTTATTCTAAATGTGTATGCAGCGAACCCGGGACGTTATTTCTAATCCAATATGTCCGTTTTGTATTTAAGACGGTGATGAGTTGATAGAAATTTAGCTGCTATTTCTAGCTGATCAAAGACTCCCATTAGAGACTCCTTCGTTAGCCCTCAAGTGACAGGTTGCGTGGGCGGTAGTGGGGGGGGGGCGTAGTTACGCTCAGTTGTTCTTGACCTGCAGGACTTGGAGAGCACAGCTACTACTACTACTACTACTACTATTACAAAGACTGTCGCCATCTCTATCACCACCACAACCACCCACTCAGCTGCGCCTAAGTCCTCACCATCACCACCTCAACTACCTCCGCCACAACCACAACTGTCACCATTCTATTACAGCCAATCATTTCAATAGGGGAGCTTCTCTCTTTGTCAGTCAGTCAACCAACTCCCTCGACAAACTCTGTCCCCTTTTTTTAAATATAAAATGGTTGAAACCACGTGTTTTATGACGACATGTGTCCCACATAATGTCGACATGACCAGATTGCTAACCAGCCAAATCCCGTCAAAACTACGGCGTGTGTATATGTATACTATGGATATTTTTTATTCTTTTATTTGTTTTAGTAATTTGACTGCGGCCATGCTGGAGCACCGCCTTTAGTCGAACAAATCCACCCAGGGACTTATACTCTGTTACGTCCGCTAAGTTACGCGGACGTAAATACACCAACACCGGTAGTCAGGCGATGGTGGGAGGACAAACACAGACAAACATACACACACATATATATATATATATATATATACGACGGGCTTCTTTCAGTTTCCGTCTACCAAATCCACTCACAAGGCTTTGGTTGGCCCAAGGCTATAGAAGACACCTGCCCAAGGTGCCACGCAGTAGGACTGAACCCGGAACCATGTGGTTGGGAAGCAAGCTTCTTATATATATATATATATATATATCTTTCGCTTGTTTCAGCCATTAGACTGCGGCCATGCTGGATCACCGCCTTGAAGAATTTTAGTTGAATGAATGAACCCCCCAGTATTTATTTATTTATATTATTATTATTTTGTAAAGCCTGGTATTTATTCGATTGGTCGTCTTTAGGTGAATCACCAAGTTACGCTAAGTGTGTGTGTGTGTGTTCCCCACCACCGCTTGATAACTGCTGTTGGTGTGTTTACGTCCCCGTAAAAATGATCAGAACAAAGGATTAAAGAATAGTTCCTGGGGTCGATTCGTTCAGCTAAAAATTTTTGATGGCGGTGTGCTCCAGCATGACCGCAGTCTTACCACCGAAACAAGTAAAAGATAGAAAGATAAGTTGACAGCTTACAAGCGCGCACCTGACTGTGTGTACACAGCTGATAGCGTGTTCGTGTGTGTGTGTGTGTATGTGCATTTTTGTTTATATGTTTTTTTTTAATTTGACAAGCCCTTGGAGTTCTATGAGGGCGATAAGCTGATAATTGCAAGAAAACCATGAGCTGGAGAGAGAATTGGCTCAACCTGTTAAAAGGAGGCAACAACACACACCAACATTACTTCATTCTGAAGATATGACAGTGAAAGTCTAGAGACGTTGAAAGATCTAGTAATTTTACTGCTTCGAGCATAGTACAAATAACTTTTAGCGCAGCTTGTGATCCTATATTCTTCAACTGTTCTTGATGTCAGGACTCTCTGGCGAGATTCTGGGAAGGACTGAGTATTAAGGGCTTTACCAATGGGCACAGTGCTGCACACGATATGGTAAATAAAAGAAGACACGAGGAGTGTTGATATTGGATGAATGGAGGTGGTATGAGATTAACCAGCTCTGAAGAGCAGAAGCTATTATAGTAGAAGTAGAAAAACCAGGGAGAAGGGACAGCACCGTCTATGGGTGAGAAGTTGTAGTAACGGCGCCATCCCAAAGCTGGAAGCAGTAGTACTCTCTCGTTATGAGCTGGGGTGAGAATTGGCTCAACCAGCTATAAGGAGGCAACAATACACACCAACATCACTCTGAAGATGTGACAGTGAAAGTCTGATGAAGGTTCTAGTAATTGTAATGCTTCAAGCATAGTACAAATAACTTTTGTAAAGGGTTGATAATTATTAGAGTTGGGGCACAAGTTTTTGTCTGGATCTAAAGAAAAAGGTTCACTCCAAGCGATTTAGTCTTTGTTGAATCGAGGATGTGCAAGAAGCAGCTTTTCTTTTCCTAGACGTTATATCAATGGTTCTCAAAGTGGGCGGTGTTGCCTCCCACCTCCAGGGGCAGTGGAAAGTTCCAAGGGGCGTTCAAGAAAAGTGGGGCGATAGTGGGGTAGCGATTCATGTAAAAACAACAAAATAATGGGTTCTTTAGGTTTATTCGTGAAATACAGCTGCTTTGAATTTGCTTCAGAAACAAGTCTATGTTTGTGATGGTTAGTTGGGGTGGCGGCGCAAGGAATGTGGCCTAGGTGTCAAGGGGGTGGCAGCCAAAAAAAGGTTGGGAACCACTGCGCTATATCAACGACCGTGGTCTGGTTTCACACTTCATCTCTGGTTTGTCTATTATTACTATAAGTGTACCACTTATACTGTTCTCATTGTTCCCTGTGGACAGGCCCTCTCGGATCTTGTTCAAAACGGGGGGCACCAGTATTTTCTTAACGAAACACTTTGAAACTTGGGACACTGGTAGAATGTGTCATATAAAACATCTTTTTCTCTTAGTCTTCTTAACAAAAAAACGTACATCGCAAGTTATTACATGTTAAAGTTGTCGTATTTCTGTAATTTCAACCAATCACTGACGTCTATTCAGCTGAATAGAGTTACTGTTGGCCGGTCATAAAAATGTTATTCCCTGTGACATATTTCATCCGGTTTAATCGTAATTTGTACGCATATATTGTTTATATAATAAATTACGCTGTGCGTAATTATGTGTGTAACAATTTTAGAGTTCGGATTCTAGAATTAGGGTTAACAGTCTAGTTAATCGGAAATGTCAGAACTAACGGGGATTAATACGATATACACCGTTACAGCGCTAACTGTTTTCAACTGAATAGACGTCAGTGATTAGTAGAAATTATCGAAATAAGACAATTTTTTACATGAAATAACTTCGAATACAAAAAAGTTTTTCTGTTCTATAACACAAAATAGATAAGTATACGAAGTTTGAAAGTCTTTCGGTACCAAAAACACTACATAAAACATAAATGAAATCTGGTGCCCCCGTTTTGAACAAGATCCGCCCTCTCTTTCTAACTGTCTCTAATCCGGTAGAATGAGGGCTACCTCTGTCCCTTTCTAATCTCTTGCTTCCGTTCCCTCTCTCAGTAGAGAGGTTTTTGTCTTGCGAGTTCGCGGATACTGGTGCCACGTAAAAAGCGCCCACTACACTCTGTAAAGTGGTTGGCATTAGGAAAGGCATTCCTGAAACCATGTCAAAACAGACAAATGGAGCCTGATGCGGCCTACTGGCTTGTCAGATCCTGTCAAACCGTCCAACCCATGCCAGCATGGAAAAAAGGACGTTAATTTATGATGATGATGATGATGTATTTGTTGCTATGCCTTGTCTCTTAGTTCAGTTGAATGTATCAACCCCAGTACTTATTTTTTCAAGCCTGGCATTATTCTATCGGCTTCTTTCGCCGAACTGCTAAGTTGCGGGGACGTAAGCAAACCACCCGCTGTCAAGCGGTGGTGGGGAACAAACACACACACACAGAGTTCTCTCTGAGAACTACATTAAGGTACGCGTGTCTATAGAGTGCTCAGCCAATTGCACGTTAATTAAGGCCGTTCTGCTGATCAGATCAACTGGAATACTCATCGTCGTAAGCGACGGAGAGCCAGTCATTTCATTTCTTGCAGGAATATTATGTCAAGAAATTCAGTTTTGTTTGTATAGCTTTGAGTTTTAAATGTTTGTAAACTGTTGCTTTTTAGGTTTAAGTATTTTTTCGCAAGATTCTTGATGTGAACGATAGACGGTCATTTTGCCAATAAACACACGCACTATATATTTGATCTTCACTTTAGCTTTATTATTATTATTATTAATTATTGTTCATTTGTCAGAGTTCTTTCGTTACACATTCTTTGACCCCTTCAATGACTTCGTGTTCTTGTGTGCCTGCTCTTCTTACTGGTCTTATCCAGTCTATTCCATCTTGTGGTACGGATGTATTTGCGTCTAAGTTTGTGTGTGCAGCAGCGGACCGGGGGAGAGGACTGAAAGGTGCGCCCTTCTAAATAATGTTATTACGCCCTTTTCTCCTGGAATTGTATTCCCTTCTGACCTTGTGCCCTCCTTTCGAAAAATTCCTGGGACCGCGCCTGGTGTGTATGCGTGTCTTGTCTGCATGGGTTTGTATATTGAACTGTCTGTCAGGTCGTGGAGTGAAGGTGTTACTTTTCCATTCGTGTTTTCTTTTGGTACTAGGTCTACTATCTATTGTGTGTGGCCTCTGTAATCTGAGTGTCGAGTCAGCTCTGTGTACATAAGATCTTATATGTTATCTATGGATTCCCCATGAGTTAGTTTAGCATGTTAGTACAGCAGTGGCGAGTTTTTCTCCTTGAGTTCCCACCAGTGTTCCTTTATTTTCTCTCCTATGCTACGGGCTGTCTCTTCAATATGTCTTTGTCATGATTCTGCACCATCCCTCTGTACACATTCTATAGACTGCATTACTAGTTTCGTAGTTTATCTGTGGGCTTACTCTATACAGGTCCTATCAGTAGAAAGGGTCCTTTTTAAAGAGATATGTTCTACTGATCAAGGATTTTAAGGGAGTTCTTAGTCTTTCTCCTACTTCAATTCAGAGATTCGGTTTATCTGAGTATTTTCTAAACTGATATGCTAGTTCGCTTCTAAAGTAGCGTCGACTAAAATGACGCTCTAGTTGCTTTTTAGGCTTTCCTTTAATCTTTCTGCACCTTCCAGTGTCTCCATTACAACTAATATATCACCCACATACTCGGTGTATATCCTATGTTCGCACATTGGTATTATTACTCTATTTTCTGCTGTAATCAAGGAAAAGTCGAAAACTCTCTTAAAATTGTTTTGTCTTTCACTTGTCTCAATCGTTGGACTGTGGCCATGCTGGGGCACCGCCCTAAAGCGTCCTAGACAAACAAATCGACCCCAGGACTTATGTTGTTTATTAAAGTGGAGTACTTATTCTATTGGTCTCTTTTGCCGAAATGTTAACATAGGGGAACGTAAACAAACCAATGCCGGTTGTCAAGCGGTGGGGGTATAACAAACACAGACACACATATATAAACGATGGACTTCTACAGTTCCCATCTACAAATTCACTTGTGTCAAACACATTGGTTGGTTCGGGGCGAGAGCAGAAGACACGTTCCCAAAGTACCACACAGCGGAGCTGAACCTGAAACAGCGTGGTTGCAAAGCAAACGTCTTAACCACAGCCAAGCCTGCAGGGACACATTTTCAAGAATAGAGATTACATATGTAATTGTGATGCCCCAAACACAAATTCTTTTTTTAAAAAAAAGGAGAAAAAGAGAAGGGAAAATGGTGCTGACAAAATGGTGAGCAGAGTAACGTTCCGAGAAACCATCGAGAATTCTTTTATGTTTTTTTTGTTTGTCCTTTTTTTTCCCTAAATTCTAGGCAGGGCTGTGTGGTAAGAAGCTTGCTTCTCAGTTACGTGGTTCTAGGTTCAGTCCCATTGCATGGAACCTTGGGTTAGTGTCTTCTATAAAGCAGCGAGCCGATCAAAAGATATGGTAGACGGAAACTGAAAGAAGCCTGTTATATGTGTGTGTATGTGTGTGCGTGCGTGTGTCCCACCACTACTTGACAACCGGTGTTGGTTTGCTTACGTCCCCGTGACTTAGCGGTTCGGAAAAAAGAGACCGACGGAATTACCAGGCTTAAAAGAAAAAAATAATAAATGCTGAGGTCGATACATTCGACTGCAAATTCTTCAAGGCGGTGCCCCAGCATGGCCGCAGTCAAATGACTGAAAGTAATTGCAATCTACATTCTCGAATGCCTGTCTCTGCAAAAATTTCATTTAAAAAAAAAAAATGCATTTCTGAGGAAATTGTGATAAAAGAAAGAGGAGGAGAGGGGGAAGGGCGGGTGAGGCATTGATGGAGCCTTAATGTGTAGTTATGTCTTTGAGGTTGGGTCTCTTCATGTCTAGATAAACAACAATCGACAACCATCAATAATGATTTGTACTTTTCTCGACCCGAGAAAGAACTTAAGGTGAAGTCGACCCCCAGCAGACGAGAAGCCGTTTGTTCCTTCTCTGGCGAGAAACAGCACAAACGGTAAAATAAGTGAAATATTTTATCATAGTTAAGTGATGATGATGATGATGATGATGTAACGATGATGATGATGGTGGTGGTGGTGAAAATGCTAATAATAATGATGATGACGATGTAATGATGATGATGGTGGTGGTGAGAATGTTAATGATGATGATGATGATGATGATGTAGATGGTGGTGTTGGTGAAAATGGCGGTAGTGAAGATGGTGATGATGGGGGTGGGGTGACTATGCCGGCTGTGGCGATGATGGTGATAAGGAGGAGGAGGAAGGAGGAGGCGGTTGATGACAGGTGTGTGGTGGCATCATTATTCAACTATTTCTAATCGCTCTCAGCTGTAATGACGGACAATGCTAGAAATAGCAGCTAAATATCCTTCAAACAGCACCAACCTACTGATAAAAAAAATATTAATAAAAAAAAAAACAAGAAAAAACGACACATTGTACAATGTAGTCCTGGGTACACCATATCATGTTTGTCAGTGACACACATTCTGTTATGAACACAAAAGTACAACGGGAAGTGTGGCTACTACTAACACTACTACTACTACTACTACCACCACCGCTGCTGCTGCTGCTGCTACAGCAGCAGCTTTTCATCCTCCTCCTCTTACTGCCACTACTATTACTACTACTACTACGACTGCATTATTATAAAGCTGCATATATGTGTGTGTGTGTGTGTATGCCTGCATACGTTTGTATGTATGTCTATGCATATCGAACACATAAATGCGCAGATGTTCATATATGTATACATATGTATGTATGTATGTATGTATATAGCAAAGCACACAGGTATCATCTATGTGTGCGTATGCGATGTATATATATATATATATATATATACATATATATATGTGTGTGTGTGTGTTATTTGTTTTTATGTTTAGTTATAATAAAAAACAATTTTACATTAATCTGATGGTTCACTCTATACTTTTGTAAAGTACAAATCCATTAAGAATATTATTGATAGTGACTTCGAAGTTCCAGGCCAGTTAAGCCATCGCAGTCCGACGATGTCTCAACTGGCCGAAACTTCGAAGTCACTAAGCCACTACATGTACGTATGTATATAAAAAGCAGCTAATCGGGGAGCCTCCCCCCCCCCACACGCGCAAAAAATAAATAATTAATTAATAAAAAGCAAAAACAAACAGGTTATAAACATCAAAAATAAGGTGTGGGGGAAGTCAGGGTCTTTCAAAACAACAGGGCAGAGGGGCAAATACCCCAGGGGTGTGTTCTTCACCCTAAACGTACACACCCCAGGGTAAGAGTCACAAATGTACTCTAATAGAGTTTATTGGAGAACTTTGATTAATTATGGTTGTTCCAAGTGATTAGGGGTTATTTATGGATCCGTGTCTTCTTTATGACATTTTTAACGTAGGCGACGGTAAATAGCGGCAATGAGGGATCGAATGCGAAGACGGGTCGTGTTGGGAACTTGCCATTAAAAGCGGTGGCCACGGTTCTGGTTTCATGAGATTCACTTTCAAAATTGATTTTTTTTTTTTAAATTAAACGAGGAGTAAGGCAGCAATCGATTACATCGATTACCCCAGTACTTGATTGGTATTCTATTTTACCGAGCCCCGAAACAATGAACAGCAAATTCGACCGTGGTGGGTTTTGAACTCAAAATGTTTAAGGCACACGATGGAATTTCGTTCGGAAATAACCGTCTCAAACAAAATGGAATTTTTTCAGTTTTTCTCGCTGTATCTTGCCATTTTTACAAGAAAACACATGTAAGACAATCTAAAACACATGTAAAGCAATCTTTCGGTATTGGTAGAGCATTTACTACACAATTTTCAATCATGACAGAGAAAGGGACTAAGCTGAAAAAAGAGTGAATGACGTCGTCTTCTTATTACTGACATTCTTGAAGACCAATACCGAAGGATCGCCCACATGTAATTTGCACTTTAAAAAAAAATTTCCAAAAATTCATGTTTTTACAAATTTAGCCCCCCCCCCCTTCATCGCTTCTTCGGAATAACTGCCACAATTAGAATGAATTTTTATTAATTTTTTCGGTATCTTTCGTTATTTTAGAGAATTATTTCACATTCTGGAACACTTGTAATTCACTTTGTAAGAAGAAAGACTATTTTTCCAACAAGGCAGTACCCCAGCTTGGCCGCAATCTATTAGGAACAAATCCCTAAAATTTCTGAACTCGAAATTCCCTCGGACACACAGCTAAAATAGCGCGTGGTTTTTTGTCGGACGCTCCACCGACTTAGTCCACACCACGGCTCTTTTATTTCACTAATGCCATTTAAAAAATAAATAACTTAGCAGTTCGGCAAAGGTAGACCGATAGAACGAGTACCAGGCTTTAAAAAAAATAAGCACTGGGGTCAATTAGTTCCACTAAATTCTTGAAAGCAAGTGCCCCAGTATGGCCGCCGTCTAATGACTGAAACAAGTAAAAGAATAAATAAAAAATAAATAAATAAACGTGATACGATCTCGTGATTCATTCCTTTTCAGTGTTTTGTAGTGAATCAAATACTTATAATGTTGTCAGGGGAAAGATTGAACGCCTCAGACTCCCATTTCTGCTGTGAGAAAACAAAAATTGTCATCATCATCATAACCACCACCATCATCACCATCTTGACCTTCTAATGATGATGATGATGATGATGATGATGGCGGTGATTTAGTCAGAATCCTTATCGTGACTGAAACACGTTCGGGGGAAAATGGCTTAGTCTCTCCTTAAAATGTTGAAGCATCGTAATATGTATAAAGGAGCATGCACGTATACATACATAAACATACACCTGTATGGTGTGTGTATACACACACACACACACACAGAACACAAATGGAAAACAGGTTCAATGACGAGGCTTGAACCGGCGTATGCACCACTTGCCGGTCGCCCGGCCGTGTCAATGAATAGGCCTGTTGTTCTTATTGTCTCAAATTGATGCTTTATATATATTTTGTATCAAAAAATCTTAGCAGTTAATTTATACTACACACACACATGCTGATGAGTATAGAAGCCGGAGAACAAGGGGATGGATATATAGACGAGAATGCAAGAGAAAGAAAAAGGGTTAGGGGTTAGAGAGGATGGAGAGACAAAGAGGAAGAGGACGGAGAGGTACTGAGAATAAAACAAAGGTGGATTGGAGAAGATAGATAGATAGATAGATAGATAAGCAGGCAGAGTATATATACAAACAGATAGGATACAAATTGATACAGATAGAAAGCTAGAATGATACAAATAGATAGATAGATAGAAAGCTATAATGAGATAGATAGATACATAGATAGATAGATAGATAGATACAAATGAATACAGCTAGATCTATAGATACAGTCATATACATACAGATAATGTGTCGGGAGGCAGGAGTAAAATATACAATGTTAGAAACCTACCTTTTCGATATCCTTAAAGATGGTTAACAAGGAGCTACAGTGATTTCACTGTATGTAAGTGTATATAAATGTATGTGTGTACACTTTATGTAGCTGCGTGTGTGTCTGTGCGTAAATATCCCAGCCGGTAAGACTTACACATACATATACAATATATATGTGTTGATAGAATATTATATATATTATATACACATATATAAAATATAATTTGTGCACGCGATACGGTAATAGCTCCTTCACAAAGAACACGTGCGCCTCTAGTTAGCTATGTATGTATATTATATATATATCTATTTATGCACTCTATAGCTGAACTGCTCGGGATGCGTGCGTGTGTATGTATATCTATGTGTGTGTCTGTTTGTATATAAATATCTTGTAGTAAGTGTATGTTATGTGTATGTATGTATATAGTGATGTTTGCTCACAACATGAGAAATTTCCCCGCCTTAACGCCGAAATAAGAGAATACCGCTTCTTCGGTTGGAAGAGTCCACTTTCATAGAAAAAGGGGTTGAACAGCTTGTTTGCCTCTAACAGACGTTAATGCACTCACTCTCTCTCTATCTCTCTCTCTCTCTCTCTCTCTCTCTTTCTCTCTGTCTCTCCCTCTTTCTCTGTCTGTCTGTTTCTCTTTTTCTCTTTCTTGTCCATTGTGGACTCAGAGTGTATGTGTGTGTATGTGTGAGTGCCAGTGCATGTATGTAAGTGGCAGTGGATCTCTGTATGTGTATAAGTGTTTACATATGTGTATGTGTGTGTGTCTATGCACGAGTGTGTTAGTGGTAATGTATAATTAGAAGTGTGAATGCGTGTCTCTTTAAGTGTGTGTGTGTGTGTGGTTCCTCATCATATATTAGATCCTGCTTCAGTCCAACAAAAAATAATATAAACACAGAATGAACTACAGGAAAGATAAACACACACGCACACACATATATACGTGTGTGCGTTATGTATACATAAATATGTATGTATATGTGTGTGTGTGTGTGTATATGAAGGAGCTATATATATCTTTATAATTTGTAATTATAAATATATCAATGCATATGTTTATCTACTATGTGTGTGTATAGATATATATAAATATATATGCAGGCATACATACATACATACATATGTATAAACACACACATTTATTGAGTGTAATGTACATGTTTGTATGTATGTATGTATGCATGCACACACACACACACACATATATATATATACATATATATATATATATATATAGGCGTAGGAGTGGCTGTGTGGTAAGTAGCTAGCTTACCAACCACATGGTCCCGGGTTCAGTCCCACTGCGCGGCATCTTGGGCAAGTGTTTTCTACTATAGCCTCGGGCCGACCAAAGCCTTGTGAGTGGATTTGGTAGACGGAAACTCAAAGAAGCCCGTCGTATGTATATATATATGTATGTGTGTGTGTGTATGTTTGTATGTGTGTGTTTGTCCCCCCAACATCGCTTGACAACCGATGCTGGTGTGTTTATGTCCTCGTAACTTAGCGGTTCGGCAAAAGAGATCGATAGAATAAGTACTAGGCTTCTAAAGAATAAGTCCTGGGGTCGATTTGCTCGACTAAAAGGCGGGGCTCCAGCATGGCCGTAGTCAAAAGACTGAAACAAGTAAAAGAGTAAAAGAGATGTATATATATATATATACATATATATATATATATATATATATATATATATATATATATATATATGCAGGCACACATATATATATATATATATATATATATGCAAGCACACATACATATACACGCATACATATGTATAAACACACATAGATGAAGAGTGTGTATACATATACATACACATATGACTATATATACATACATACACATGACTACATACATATAAACATACATACATAAAAACATACATACATACATACATTGAAACTTTTACAAGGAAATGTTTGATTGGGACTTCGATGTTTCATCAGAAGATGGGCAGAGCGAAACTTTGAAGTCACAGACAATCTTTTCATGGCAAAAGTTTAATAAACATGCAGTCTGCATGAAAATATTTAGCAATATTTCAGTTTTATTAAATTGATTTCACATATAACTTGAAAATAAGGAGAAATATTTGTGAGTCCTGTGTGTGTGTGTGTAAAATATCACACACACACACACACACATACATACATACATACATACATACATATATATATATATATATATATATATATATATATATATATATATGTATATATATATATATATACATATTTATATATATATATATATATATATATATATATATATATATATATATATATATATATATATATATAGGCGTGGCTGTGTGGTAAGAAGCTTGCTTCTCCACCACAGGGTACGGGGTTCGGTCCCACTGAGTGGTACCTTTGGCAAGTGTCTTCTACAATAGCTTCGGGGCTGACCAAAGCCTTGTGAGTGGATTTGGTAGATGGAAACTGAAAGAAGCCCGTCGTATATATATATATATATATGTGTGTATATGTATATATATGTATGTAATTATGTGTCTGTGTTTGTCCCCCACCATCGCTTGACAATTGATGTTAGTGTGCTTACCTCGCCGTAACTGAGCAGTTCGGCATAAGGGACCGATAGAATAAGTTCTAGGCTTACAAAGAATAAATCCTGGGGTCGATTTGTTTGAATAAAGGCAGTGCTCCAGCATGGCTGCAGTCAAATGACTGAAACCAGTAAAAGAATAAAAGAATATATATATTCTCACATATATATATATATATATATATATATATATATATATATATATATATATATATATATGTGTGTGTATGTATATATATATATATATATATATTAGGTTGTCTCACATGAAATGTCGCATTTGAAAAAGAAATCATTAAAATTGTTTTTTTTTAGTTTTAGAATATTTATTTATTTAATCAAAATATGATCTTTGTTCATTTATGACCTTCATCCAAATGTTCCTCTAATGCATAAACTTAGATAAACTTAGATATGTTTCGACCAAAGATTAGTCCAGGCCATGTCTAACTTAATAGCACCACCTGATAGGATTATCTAAATCCTGTTTACAGTCAAGTTTTGTTTCTGGTCCATTCAAGTAGTGAGTTCTTATTGAGTGAGTTGTTTCCAGGTATGGGTGGCTTGTCTGGTGTTCTTTGAAGAAAGCTGTCTAGACTCCGTTTAAAGCTGATAGGATCCTTTTCCTCTTTTATCTGTTTCGGCACAATGTTAAACAGGGCAGGGCCTGTTGAGGAAAAGAAATTATGCCGCAGTGTACTTATATGTTGTGATCCTGAATTGGGCAGGGGACGTATGGCTCGTGGTCCCAGCCTTGGATGAACCTTGAAACTAATGTTCAGGTCGTTTGGACAATGCTGGCGGTATATTCTCCACATCGTACAAATGATGTACCGCTCGCGGCGGCGCTGGAGAGAGTAGAGCTTCAAGGCTTTAAGGCGGTCCCAGTAATCAAGATCAGTCATGCCTTCAATTCGTTTAGTGAGTGACCTCTGGGGTGATTCAATGTTTTGTTTTGTATGGGGAGACCACAGGGGGCAGCAGTAATCGAGGTGTGGCTGTACAAAGGAGGAGAAAAGTGGAATGATGACACCTTGTTCTCTCCCAACTTCAAAGAATTTGTCATCTTTTACACTGATAAACTGTTCGAATGCTTCAATTACCTCTTCTTTATTTAAGCCTATTTTATTGCGTATAGCAAGCTCAAAGTGTTTAAATATATGATAATCAGTAGGAGAGATATCGGGAGAATAAGGAGGATGTGCCAAAATTTCATAATTCCGGCTTTGCAACTTGTGACCATAGCTTGAAAAGTGTGAGGTCATGTATTATCATGAAGCAAAATTGGGCCATCTTCATTCATTAATCAACGTTGCTTGTTTTTTTCATTTTTCATGCATACAATCAATTTCCTGACAATAGGATGTTGCTGTTACAGTTTTTCCTTGTTGCAAAAATGAATAATGAATAACCCTCTTTGTTGACCACCATACAGTGACCATCAACTTTTTAGGGTGCAATGGTGGTTTTGGGTAGTGCTTTGGTGACTCTCCTGCATCTAACCACTGTCCTGTCCTCCTGCTGTTATCAAAGAGTACCCATTTCTCATTACAAGGTAAAGAGCCAATACAAAAATGGTTCTCTTTCCAACCGAGAAATCAACATGGAACACACTATTGTAAGGCATCTGTTTCTTTGAATCTCATTAAGATGATGGGGAACAAACCTATCCATCTTTTTGACTTTTCCAATCTTCTTCAAGTGTCGAGAAGCAGTTGCAGGAGATGTCTGGAGCTCTGATCTGATTTTTCAAACCGTTGTTCTCAGATTTCGTTTAACCAAAACATTCAATTCATCATGCCGAATAACCGATTTTGGTCTGCCTCTTGGTCCATTTTTAAAGCTTTCATTTCCTGAACGACATCTTTGGAACCATCTCTAAACAGTTCTGTCAACAGAATCGTTACCAAAAGCCCGCTTGATGCTTCATAGAGCTTCCGTGATCCAGCTTGTATTCGTACAAGAAAATCGCTCGGTATTGTTCAGTTTCGATATTTATCATAAGAGCCGTGGGTAACAATTTTAAATAATAGTATTGTCTCGAAAGAAAAAGAATTATGAGTAAACACAAGCATATACATAGGAACTGATTAAAAATCCATTTATAGATGACTCACAAGAAACCCATTTAAAATACATTTCATGTGAGACAACATAATATGTATGAGAGTATATGAGAGAAAGAAAATGGAATTCACAAGACCCCTTATTCACAACCTTTACAATTGTTTTGGCCCATTATGCACCGGTACCTTGCAACTGAGATGCTGTACAATCAGTTGTAATGCATTGTAGATGCAGATGCATCTCCTCAAGTACCTTCTCAAAAGGTATAGATATATACATACATGCATACATATATATGTATATATATATATATATATATATATATATATATATATATATATATATATATATATATATGTATATATACATATATATATGTATGTATGTATGTATGTATTTGTTTGTCTGTGTTCGTCTCTCCACCATCGCTTGACAACTGATGTTGGTGTGTTTACATCTCTCATAACTTAGCCGTTCGACAAGAGAGACAATAGAATAAATACTAGGCTTATAAAGAATAAGTCCAGGACTTATGTGTGTCTAGGGTCGATTTGTTCGACTAAAGGTGGTGCTCCAGCATGGCTGCAGTCAAATAGCTGAAACAAGTAAAAGAATAAAAGAACACACACACACATATATGTAACTCTTTGACTCTTTAACAAGCTTTAGCTCAAGAGCTGTGGCCATGCTGGGGCACCACCATTAGCTTTGCTACACTTTGACTACTTGAAACCTCCTCTGATATGTGGCATTTTGTGAGTGGGGGAGTTTGATATTGTTGCCCTCATCTGTGTTTCCTGCCGCATGGTAGGCTCATCCGGAACTCTTCATGAGAGGATCCAGTTTTGTTTTGAAGGCATCTATATCCACTCTATGCAGGTCTCTCAGGTGTGTGTGGGGCGGGGGGGGGGGGGGGTATTCAAGAGCTGTGCGCTACTGAAAACCAAGCAGTTGCATTATCTGGTCCAGTTTATATATATATATATGTGTGTATATATATATATGTATATATATATATATATATATATATATATATATATATATATGTGTGTGTGTGTCTGTGTTTGTATGTATGTATGTATGTTTGTGTGCATGTGTGTGTATGTGCGTGTCTGTATGTATGTATGTATGTATGTATGTATGCATGTGTCTGTATGTGTGTATGTCTGTATGTATATCTGTCAATCCTGCGTATGCCATAAGGTCTGCAATTCTAACAGAGGCCTCAAAAGACATTTTAAGATCCACAAAGATCAGAACTTCACTGCAGCTCTTGGTGGTCCAAATCAGATATGTAATCTATGTGGGTGTCTTTTCAATACATTGTCTGGTTTAAAAAGCCACATCAGACGTCATTATGAATCCAAGGTGTAAGTACAGGAGGTGGTCATACAACCACCATGTATTTTATTTACATTATTTACACTATTTACAATTGATGGATATTTGTCCTCATCTTGTTTGCTGTTAACACAACGTTTCGGCTGATATACCCTCCTGCCTTCTTCAGGTGTCTTGATGACAGACATATCTTCAAAACAATATATACTTATTTCTTTATTGCCCACAAGGGGCTAAACACAAAGGGGACAAACAAGGACAGACAAAGGGATTAAGTCGATCAGATCGACCCCAGTATGTAACTGGTACTTATTTAATCAACCCCGAAAGGATGAAAGGCAAAGTCGATCTCAGTGGAATTTGAACTCAGAACGTATAGACAGACGAAATACTGCTAAGCATTTCCCCCAGCATGCTAACGTTTTTGCCAGCTCACCACCTTCAAAACAATATATATTGGAGCAAGACAGGCGGCACTTTTAAAGGGGTGATGCTTTTAGGTCTGCTGTAGGCAGTATGGGTTTTTTGTTGGAGTCCGGGGGTGGCAAAAGGAAGGGCCGCCTTGAGTGGTACACACTCTAGCTACACTAGTGGAGCGATGTGAACATCATTCGAGCATTCACGAGAATGTCAGATGCATTTCAGCCTTCTTGGGCTTCATCAATGATGTGTACCAAGTCAGAGGGACAGATTTCTTCTAGGCTTGTAGAAGAGACAAGTCAATTACATTGACTCCAGTATTTGACTGGTACTTTATTTTGTCAACCTTGAAGGGATGAACGGCAAAGCTGACCTCAGTTGCATTTGAACTTGGAACTTAAAGAGCAGGAAGAAGTGCAACTATACATTTTTTCACCCTGTCCTCTCGATAGTAACCTTTTCTAATAAAGGGCACAAGGTCTGAAATTTGAAGGGAGGGGTATAGTCAATTGCACCAGCCCCCAGTGCTCAACTGGTACTTATTTTATCAACCCCGAAATGATGAAAAGTTGAGTCGACCTCTGTGGAATTTGAACTCAGGACGTACAAATGGACGAAATGCCACCAAGCATTTTACTCGGCATGCTAACGATTCTGCCATCTTGCTACCTTAATAATAATAATAATTATTATTATTATTATAATAATAACGACGACAATGATGATGATGATGATGATGACGATGACGATGATGACAATGACGACGATGACGACGATGATGATGATGATGGTGATGATGACGGTGATGACGACGATGTCGATGATGATGATAATTGTCCTCGATAGACAAACCTTATCACTATTTCATACATAAACAACTTTAATTGCTGTATAGATATACACACACATATATGTATGTACTTTATTACGAACGTACTCTGTTATGTGTGCGTGTATCTATGTATATGTATATATATGTGCATGTGTATGTATGCTTCGAGATATATAACTGTATGTCTGTATGCATGTGTTTGTAATCTTGTTATCACTAGGAAAATATTCCCTGATAATATGACATCTGAAATTTTGTGTGTGTGTGTGTGTGTGTGTGTGTGTGTGTGTGTATGAGTTTATGTATCATTACATATGTGTATGTCTGCGTGTATATGAATGAATGTATGTACGGGTGTCTACATATATCTGTATGTGTGTGCTTACATGTATAGCTGTGTGTGTGTGTGTGTGTGTGTCTGTGTATGCATGGATGTTTGTTTGAATAAATATCTTTTATCCTTTATTTTTTGCTTGTTTCAGACTGCGGCCATGCTGGGGCATCGCCTCAAAGAAATTTTTGGGTGAATGAATTCACCTCATTGCTTATTATTTTTTAAAAGCCTAGTACTTATTCTATCGGTCCTTTTTGCTGAACCACAGGGTTACAGGGACGTAAACTCACCAACACTGGTAGTAGGGGACAAATACAGACAAAGACATGTAGACACACACACACACACACATATACAATGAGCTTCTTTCCGTTTCTTTCTACCAAAATTCACTGACAAGGCTTTGGTCGACCCTAGGCTATAGTACAAGAGATTTTCCCAAGATGCCACTCAGTGGGACTGAGCCTGGATCCATGTAGTTTGGGAGCAAGCTCCTTATCACATGGCCATATCTATTCGTTTATCAGTAAAGACATGTTTTCATGTTTTATGCAGACACTGAGAAAGCAAGCAAAGAACTCTGGTTACTCTGCACCATAAAGGAACAATATAGGACAGAAGGAACTGTTAGATAATCTGTGTTCCAAGTCGGGTTGCCATTTTAGGTGGATATGGGGATCTTTTTTAAAACGGGGGCCACATTTTTCATTAACGAAACACTTTGAAACTTGGAACACTGGTAGAATGTGTCATATAAAACATCTTTTTCTCTTAGTCTTCTTAAAAAAAAAAGAAATCCATAAGTTATTCCATGCTAAAGTTGTCGTATTTCTGTAATTCCAACCAATCACTGACGTCCATTCAGCCGATATACATTAAGTGCCGACTACATAAACAAACGATTCTGAAACAATTAACCCTAACCCTAACCCTAGGTTAGGGTTAGGGTTAGGGTTAGGGTTAAAGCAAATTTAAAATGAAAAAAGCAAATAAAACGAAGGTATGGAGATTAAATACGCTTTACATCGCTTAATCAGCCAAAGGAGTAAATGTAAACAACTGAATACTTGTCAGTGATTGGTTGAAATTATCGAAATAAGACAATTTTTTACATGAAATAAATTCGAATACAAAAATATTTTTCTGTTCTATAACACAAAATAGATAAGTATACGAAGTTTGAAAGTCTTTCCGTATCAAAAACACTACGTAAAACATTAATGAAAAATGTGGCCCCCATTTTAAAATAGATCCGGATATGGTTGTGGTGCCATCTAATGTGACTCTACTCAGAAGGCTGTAATCTCATTTGACAGGAACACGGTATAAAGAAATACATGGAACAAGGTGATAACTCTAAATACCTTTAATGTGGCCATACAAGCTGAATGATAAATAATGATGGTTTGATGTGTGAAAGCCATGGTCTTCTCCTGTGTGTCAGCTCTTGTCTGCTAGCTGGCTTGTGATATGAGAAAGAGACTAGATCATGTCTTTACAGTCTGACATCTTGGTGAAAAAAGAGGAAGAGATGAGTCTCTGAAGTTTAATGTTGCGTAATGCCCTCTATTGTCCAACAAATTAGGCAGCCGCCATCATGCATCGTTTTGTCTGTTTTATCGTCGGCCTAATTCGCTGCTGTAGCGCAGCCAGAGTGTGACAGTTCGTCCAAGCGATGCTTTTATGGAGTAACACTTTTGGGTCTACTTGTGACAAGTGTTCCCCCCACTGGCTCTGGACGAACTGTCACACTCTGGCTACGCTACTGCAGTGAATTAGGCTGACAATAAAACAGACACAACGATGCATGATGGCGGCTGCCTAATTAGTTGGACAATAGAGGGCATTATGCAACATTAAGCTTCAGAGACTCATCTCTTCCTCTTTTCTCACCAAGATGTCAGACCGTAAAGACATGATCTAGTCTCTCTCTCACATCATATGCCAGCTAGCAGATAAGAGCTGACACACAGGAGAAGACCTTCGAACATGAACTCTGCACTTCAACAACGAATGACTAGTATGGTTACTGTGTCCACTCTATCCAACGCGCTTGCTCTCCGAGTGGGGCATTTGTCAAATCTGCAAGCTGGACATTTGGGTCGTAGGCAGAAGCATTACTTTGCATGCTGGAACGTTATGGCCGACCATCGGATGTGGTCAGCATTTGTGAGGAACGTGGAGGAACATGGTGAAACGTGTTTCACCACGTTCCTCAGAGCTGGCTCAACCTACCCCGAATGAATGGCGCAGCAGCTACAAGTAAAAACAACATCACTGAAAGTGGAGCAAGTCAAGTTTCTTATAATATAATCAACAAAAGACATTCGATAAAAAGTTTCGTTTGAGAGAGAAATACCAATAGCGAATAGTTTAGAAATACCAAGCTTTCAGTTACCTTTGTAAAGCAATCATGCATAAAACCATTTTTCTTTTTAAAGCTGGGAAAAGACAAACCGACTCACAAAGTACGTGAAAAGTGCATGTCATCGGCAGCAGCCATAATAAAGAGGTTAAATTATTGACGGAGCATAAAAAGCAATAAATAGAGCAGAACAGAAAATATAAAAAAAAGGAGGGAGTTATAAAAAAAATTTCAAGAGATTTGGCTGTTATTTCTAGCATGTGGAGATACCTTTTAGGCTTACCTTCATGCGCTGGTTGAAAAAAAATTTTTTTTTAATTCTGGGGTCGTTATATTCGACTAAAAATTCTTCAAGGTGGTGCCCCAGCATGGCCGCAGCTAATGACTGAAACAAGTAAAAGATGAAAAAAAACGAAAAAATAATCGAAAAATATAACCGTGGGCTTTTGTCCACTTTCACCGAGGGCCTTTTGTCCGTGGGGATTTTGTCCTAGAGGGCTTTTGTGCTAGGGGCTTTTGTCCTACACTCGTGTATATGTATATGGATATTTTTCCCTGCTGTAGAATCGAACTCAGAATCTTGGGATTAGTGGCCCGCGCTCTTAACCACTACGCCATATGCCCGTGGGCATAAGGCATAGTGGTTACCACAGATTTCCTTGGATTCTGTATTTTACTAAACATACACACAACTCATTTATGAGCCTACAACAGTCGTATCCCATGTCATCAGTCTTTTCGCTATCACTTTGAACTTCGCTCGGTGGTATTCACAAGTGATTGATGTTTAGAAAAATTAGTTATGATATCAACAGGACAGTTTTATTGAATCGATTCTCATAGTTGTGTCTTCAACAACTTCACAGTTGTATGAATATTATTAACACAGTTTGGTGGTGACATCATTAAAATGCAATGAATCGATTTTTGAATTTGGTGCCATTTGTTAACTCGTCGCTAACATTGTATAAACACACACACACATATTTATATATCTATTTGTACACACACACACACGCATAATATATTTATTTATTTCTACACACACACATATACATTTATTTCTACACTCATATTTACACACACGTCACACTTATAACTCGAATAATAACATTAACAATGCTCTAGTTTTTTCTTTAATTCGCTGTTCGATTTTTTTATACAGATAATATTTGTAAAAATCTTCTGAGATAATTTGCCTTAGAAATGGAAAAACTGCCCGATTCATTAACTGTAGTTATGAAATCGTATTAATGGGATGAAAACGATTTCAACAGGTACCTACATTCGGAGTGATCCAATATTTAAAGAAAGCACTGAATGGAAATAATTATTCTCCCAGTAACATTTGGCAACAAGGCAATGTTTAACGAACCGTTCAATAAACAATTCCCGAAGGACTCATGATTTTCTGCTTCCGATAGAACCAGGCAGATTAAATTTAAAAAGACCTGTCGCGGGTTATAACTTGTTAATGTTGTCTGGTGTGAGGGAATAAATTTGTTGAGTTGCTAAATGAAAATGTATTTCCCCGGACCGCATGAAGAAGTAACTGACAACACCTCTCCGAGAAGCTGCTTTTTATAGGACACAAGGAGAAGATTCTAGAAAATTGAATCATGCAACGGCTTCACGCTGATTATCTGCTTAATGGACTGACCTCATGAAACAATTGCAGCTTGCTTGTGATGTCTGACCAGTTACCTTGCAGTTCGGTTTCGAATCACTGTTACAGACGTTTCTTTGTTCCAAGAGTGTCAGAATCATAAACAATTAATGGCTTTAGTTTAAAGTCTCCATTTGGCATTTCTTCCTAACAACAATGTGTGGCGATCTTTGAATTTTATTACAACCTGATGCTTTGCTTTCCTCTTTTGAAATTAAAAATGGTAAATTTTCAGATTAATACCCTCACGATTTTCACTAGGGAGTGAGGGTTTTAGGGTTATTTTTAAGGGTTAGGGTAAGGATTACGATTAGGGTTTTAGGGAATTCCGTCCGTAACCCTAACCCTGACCCTAAAACTGTAACCCTAACACCCTAGTGAAAATCGTGCGGGTGTTAATCTGAAAATTTACCGTAAACATTTTACAAGTTAACTGCTTCTCAAATGGTTCACATTTGTTTACATTAAAATATAGCTTTTGCAATCAAGCGTTTTTCCTATCACACCCTTCGATTATATTGAACATTTTCATGCATCCTTGATGTCGATTCTTCATTATTCCTCTGATATCCGTAATGCTACGGAAATCAGGTGGTTTCTCAAACTTTTCAAACCATTCATGAGAACCACCAAGCTTTTTAAGTGACGGGCAACGCTGTGACGTATCACCAATCCAGACACTTGACATTAACTCCCAATTTTATCAATCTGTTTTGCTGAACTGCTAGGTTACAGGAGCATAAATGCACCAATACCAGTTGTGAAGCGGTGGTGGTGATGGTGGACAATCACAGACACATATATATACATATATACACGACGGACTTCTTTCAGTTTCCGTCTACCAAATTCACTCACAAGGCTTTGGTCGGCCCAAGGCTATAGTAGAAGACACTGGCCCAAGGTGCCACGCAGTGGGACTGAACCCAATACCATGTGGTTGGTAGTTTAGAAGTGTCATGTGCTTTTTGCACGGAAACTTTTGCTTTTTCCAATTCGCTCATTATACTTTTCATAGTTGACAAAGCATGACTTCATTATTCCTCCTCCTCCTTTCATCAGCTTTAGATTATTATCAAACGATATTGGGTTACACGTAATATAATACGGTGGAACAACAACAGTCGTGAATAATTATTTTATTAATTACTGTACTTTAAGAATAATTATTGCAAGCTAAGAAATTAAAAACACAATTGGTATTATTTACATTCAACGGATATTTGTCCTCATCTTGTTTGTTGTTAACACGTTTCGGCTGATATACCCTTTTAGTAGAAAGTGGGTTATACATCTTTAGATTGTATACCTGACTTTCTACTATAAAATTGAAGAAATAGACGGAACGCTGAACTCCAGACTAAACAACTTAAACAACATTTATTTACTTGGTAAAACATACATATATTTAGTTATACATCTTTAGAGATGAGAATAACGAGCTGTCGAGTATAAGACCGAAAGATGTAGAGACAGCTTTAAACACACGTCCATGCTCAATCGCTGGCCAGCGTGAAAGAGAATGAATTTAGCGGGAAACGCTTGCTTTATTAATTCTACGCATGCGCAGGCGTTACTACACCCTCCAGCCTTCTTTAGGTGTCTTGGGGAAATTTTGAATCTGGGTTCTCATTCCTAAGGTATTTTTCGATGTTATTATTATTATTATTATTATTATTACTATTATTATTATTATTATTATTATTATTATTATTATTGTTCAGATCACTGCTTGGAATCGAACTCGGAATCTTGGGATTAGTAGCCCGTGCTCTTAACCACTACGTCATATGCCCGTGGGCATAAGGCATAGCGGTTACACACCACGAAGAAATGATCAAGCTCAATAACGATCTGTTAAGCAACAACTACCCCAAAAGTATTCCATCCATTCCAATTACGAAGAAGAGAGAGGACAAAACCAATAAACTGTCCACAGTCTGTCTACCCTATGTGAAAGGCCTCTCTGAAAAGATACAAAAGATATGCGGCCCATATGACATCAAGACAGTATTCAAGAGTAATACAACACTTTGCAAATAACTCCTTCGGGTAAAACCACCAACAGAAGAGAATATGACCAAAAACTGCGTGTACTCCATCCCATGCAGCTGTGGTAGGTTATACAAAGGCGAAACATGTCGCCCCCTCAAAATAAGGGTAGAAGAACATCGCAAAGCTGTGACACGAGGAGATATCGATAAATCGGGTATAGCTGATCATGTATGGAAAAATGGAAACCACCTCCCCCTGTGGGATGAAGTTAAAATAATAGACAGGGAACACCACTGGAAAATACGAAAACTAAAAGAAGCAGCACATATGCTAGGACACAACAACCTCCTAAGCAGACCGAGTGCAAATATGAGTAGCATATGGGAACTGGTGTTAAGGAAGGACAGGAAAATATTAGATTTATAAGCCCTAAAATTCATTCCATAATTGCCCATGGGCATATGGCATAGTGGTTAAGAGTGCAGGCTACTAACCCCAAAATTCCGAGTTCGATTCCAAGCAATGAACTTAATAATAATAATAATAATACCTTAGTCAAATGAATCAACCCCAGGTCTTATTCTTTGTAAGCCTAGTACTTATCCTATTGGTCTCTTTTGCTGAACCGCTAAGTTACGGGGACGTAAACAAACACATACATACATACATATATATATATACATATATATACGACGGGCGTTTTTCAGTTTCCATCTACCAAGTTCACTCACAAGGTTTTGGTTGACCTGAGGCTATAGTAGAAGACACTTGCCCAAAGTACCACACAGTGGGACTGAACCTGGAACCATGTGGTTGGTAAGCAAGCTACTTACCACACAGCCACTCCTGCGCCTATGATTGCAGTATGATGAAACAAAAACCAGAAACTGGAACCCAAAAGTAAACCAAATGCGACTGACACATGCATTTATTTATTTATCTTTTACTTGCTTCAGTCATTTGGCTGCGGCCATGCTGGGGCACCACCTTGAAGAATCTTTTAGTTGAATGGAAGACCCCAGAACTTTTTTTAAAGCCTTCTATTTTATTGGTCTCTTTTTGCTGAACCATTAAGTTACAGGCATGTAAACAAACCAACATTGGTTGTCAAGTAGTGGGGGACAAATACAAACCCACACAGCAGGCTTCTTGCCCTAGGTGCTACACAGTGGGACTGAACCCGGAGCTATGTGGTTGTGGCTGGAAAGCAAACTTCTTATTTCTTTATTGCCCACAAGGGGCTAAACATAGAAGGGACAAACAAGGATAGACAAAGGGATTAAGTCGATTAGATCGACTCCAATGCATAACTGGTACTTAATTTATCGACACCTGAAAGGATGCAAGGCAAAGTTGTCCTCAGCGGAATTTGAACTCAGAACGCAAAGACAGACGAAATACTGCTAAGCATTTCACCCGGCGTGCTAACGATTCTGCCAGCTCCCCCGCCTTCTTACCACACAGCCTCACTTGTACCTATTTATTTATTGTGCACACTAACGAGCTGATACCATATTAGGAGGTTCAAATTTAGGGGGATAATTCTGTAGACGAGCATGCAATGGGAACATTGCAGAGTTTTTCCTCTGTAAATCTTGGGTTATTCAATGTTTGCATTATCAGGCCTTCATTATAACAAGGTTTTAGTCATAAATGAAGCACAGAACACTTTTATACTTAACTATATAAATGTGTACACACTTACACATGCATTATGATTCAAATTAGCCGTAAGTTTGCTTCCCAACTACATGGTTCTAGGTTCAGTCCCACCCTGGGCAAGTGTCTTCTTACTATAGCCTCGGTCTGACCAAAGCCTTATGAGTGGATTTGGTAGATGGAAACTGAAAGAAGCCCGTAGTATATATCTGTCTCTTTTGAATATGAAAATTTAAAAGTTAAAAACCTTATATATATATATATATATATATATATATATATCTATGTATGTATTTGTGTGTCTGTGCTTATCCCCCCCCCCCCACCATCGCTTGACAACTGATGTTGGTGTGCTTATGTACCCCGTAACTTAGTGGTTTGACAAAAGAGACCAACAGAATAAGTATTAGGCTTACAAAGAATAAGCCCTGGGCTCAATTTGTTTGACTGAAGGCAGTGCTCCAGCATGACCACAGTCAAATGACTGAAACAAGTAACAGAAAAAAAAGAGTAAAAGAAAGAATACACACACACACATCGGCTGACTGGTCCCGGGCCAGTGGCATGTAAAAAGCACCATTCAGGCGTGGTCGATGCTGGTACCGCCTGACTGGCTCCTGTTCTGGTGGCACGTAAAAAGCACCCACTACAGTACACTCACGGAGAGGTTAGCATTAGGAAGGGCATCCAGCCGTAGAAACCTTGCCAGATTGGATTGGACCCCTGTGCGGCCTTCTGGCTTGCCAGTTTTCAGTCAAACTGTCCAATCCATGCTAGCATGGAAAGCGGACGTTAAACAACAATAATGATGATGTTGATATATATATGGAAAAAGAGATGGATGGATGGATAGATAGATAGACACATACACACACACACACACTTGTTGCACAGATAATTGTGTCAGTATATAACTATTCATTTACATCATTATACAGAAACACTAATTATATAAATATTAATTTAACACACACCAGCACTAATATATACCTAAACGAATATACAAGATAGCAGAAAAGCTAATCACATGTTAATGCATGCCCCATGCTGTTATCTGAGTGTGTCTGTGTGTGTATGTGAGAGAAAGAGAGACAGACACAGATGAGAGAGACAGACACAGATGAGAGAGACAGACAGACAGAAAGGGAGGGAGGGAGACAGGGAGATAGGCAGGCTGGCAGTCAAACAGCCAGAAGAACAACCAAGAGGGAGTTGCTCAGGTTGGGTTGCTAATGCACAGAACACAATTCACATGCAGTTTAGGGGTTTAAATATCGTAAGTAAATTGACTGTAAATGACAACAGTGACATCCCATAATTTTGTAAAAGGAAC
This sequence comes from Octopus bimaculoides, assembly GCF_046866305.1. Taxonomy (NCBI): domain Eukaryota; kingdom Metazoa; phylum Mollusca; class Cephalopoda; order Octopoda; family Octopodidae; genus Octopus; species Octopus bimaculoides. The sequence continues at coordinate 195,630,713 of NC_142928.1, forward strand.
ATGGAAAAGAAATGGTGAAATCCCTTAATTTTATCACCAGAACTCCGCCATTACGCCACGTCCACAGGTACTTGCTTGTATAGTGCCTCCTAAGTGATATCTTAAGTATTTCAGAAATAGTACCTGAGGTACACCATTCCAGTATAGAGTACCCAGCAATCAACAATAGCTCTGAGAAAGCAATTTGATGTCCTGTGTGGTAATGCATGATGGCCACCACAGTTAAATGGAATCAATGCAATAATCTTGCATGACTATTGAGTCACTATACCAGTGGATCCCAACCTTTTCACTACCAAGGATCCCTTTTATTTAAATGAGTTTTCCCACAGTCCCCTTTTAATATGCTTATCCTTATGTGTCACGTGGTTGATGCCAGTGCCCCCTGACTGGCTCCTATGCCAGTGGCACATAAAAAGCACCCAATACACTCTCAGAGTGGTTGGCATTAGGAAGGACATCCAGCTGTAGAAACATTACCAGATTGGAGCCTGGTGCAGCCACTGGCTCTCCAGACCTCAGTCAAACCATCCAACCCATGCCAGCATAGAAAACGGACGTTAAACGATGATGATATATATATATATATATATATATATATACACACACACATACATATATATGTGTGTGTGTGTGTATGTAAATATATATATGTATATATATGTACATGTATGTATGTATGTATATATATATATATATATATATATATATATATAGCCCCCTCTTATTTATCATAGTCCTCCAGGCAATCACAGAGGAGTTCAAGACAGGTTGCCCCTGGGAGCTCCTCTATGCTGATGACCTTGCCCTAATTGCGGAGTCACTATCAGAACTAGAGGAGAAGTTTCAGGTGTGGAAGCAAGGTCTAGAATTGAAGGGCCTTAGAGTCAACCTAGCTAAAACCAAAATCCTAATAAGTAGGAAGGTAGATAAAACACAAACCCCTTCAGGTAGATGGCCCTGCTCAGTATGTAGAAAAGGAGTAGGTAGTAACTCTATAAGATGTACCCGGTGCAAGCTATGGACACATAAGAGGTGCAGCAACATCAAAGGCAGGTTAACTAGCAAGTTAGTTTTTGTTTGTGGCAGATGTTCAGGTGCAATAAAGACTGTAAACAATCAGGAAACAACTTCTATCTCATTCCAGGGTGAAAAACTAGAGGTAGTCGATAGCTTCCGCTATCTGGGCGACCAAGTTAGTAGTGGGGGTGGGTGCGCTGAAAGTGTAGCTGCTAGAATAAGAATAGCCTGGGCAAAGTTTAGAGAGCTCTTACCCCTGCTGGCGACAAAGGGACTCTCACTCAGAGTAAAAGGCAGACTGTATGACGCATGCGTACGAACAGCCATGCTACATGGCAGTGAAACATGGGCTGTAACTGCTGAGGACATACGTAAGCTCGCAAGGAATGAAGCCAGTATGCTCCGTTGGATGTGTAATGTCAATGTGAATACCCGTCAGAGTGTAAGTATCTTGAGAGAAAAGCTGAACATTAGAAGCATCAGTTGTGGTGTGCAAGAGAGACGATTGCGCTGGTATGGACATGTGGTGAGAATGGATGAAGATAGCTGCGTGAAAAAGTGCCACACCCTAACAGTTGAGGGAACCCGTGGAAGAGGTAGGCCCAGGAAGACTTGGGCTGAGGTGGTGAGGCAAGACCTTCGTACATTGGGCCTCACTGAGGTGATGACTACTGACCGAGACCTTTGGAAATGTGCTGTGCATGAGAAGACCCGGCAAGCCAAGCAAGATCGTTGCCAGTGCCCCTGGACTGGTTCTTGTGCGGGTGGCACATGAGATGCACCATTTTGAGCGTGGCCGTTGCCAGTACCGCCTGACTGGCTCCCGTAGGATTTTCGAGCGAGATCGTTGCCAGTGCCCCTGGACTGGCTTGTGCGGGTGGCACATAAAAGACACCATTTCGAGCGTGGCCGTTTTCGTGCAGGTGACACGTAAAAGCACCCACTACACTCTCGGAGTGGTTGGCGTTAGGAAGGGCATCCAGCTGTAGAAACTCTGCCAAATTAGATTGGAGCCTGGTGTTGCCATCCGGTTTCACCAGTCCTCAGTCAAATCGTCCAACCCATGCTAGCATGGAAAGCGGACGTTAAACGATGATGATGATGATGATGATATATATATATATATATATATATATATATATATAGATATACATATGTATATGTTTGTGTGTGTGTGTGTTATGTATTTGTGTGTCTGTGTTTGTCCCCCGACCATCGCTTGACAACTGGTGTTGGTGTGTCTACATCCCTATAACACTCCGAGAGTGTAGTGAGTGCCTTTTACGTGCCA